>NW_021963176.1:0-157840 GCF_901765095.1 Microcaecilia unicolor | reverse complement strand
GATTCTGGAATCCTAAAGAGTGATAAGATTCCATGCAGAATCTCAAAGAGTAGCAACATTCCATGTAGAACCACAAAGAATAGCAAGATTCTGGAATCCTAAAGAGTGATAAGTTTCCATGCAGAATCTCAAAGAGTAGCAACATTCCATGTAGTACCCCAAAGAATAGTAAGATTCTGGAATCCTAAAGCGTGACAAGATTCCATGAAGAATCTCAAAGAGTAGCAACATTCCATGTAGAACCCCAAAGAATAGCAAGATTCTGGAATCCTAAAAAGTGACAAGATTCCATGAAGAATCTCAAAGAGTAGCAACATTCCATGTAGAACCCCAAAGAACAGCAAGATTCTGGAATCCTAAAGAGTGATAAGATTCCATGAAGAATCTCAAAGAGTACCAACATTCCATGTAGAACCCCAAAGAATAGCAAGATTCTGGAATCCTAAAGAGTGACAAGATTCCATGAAGAATCTCAAAGAGTAGCAACATTCCATGTAGAACCCCAAAGAACAGCAAGATTCTGGAATCCTAAAAAGTGATAAGATTCCATGCAGAATCTCAAAGAGTAGCAACATTCCATGTAGAACCCCAAAGAATAGCAAGATTCCGGAATCCTAAAGAGTGACAAGATTCCATGTAGAACCCCAAAGAATAGCAAGATTCTGGAATCCTAAAGAGTGACAAGATTGCATGCAGAAGCTCACAGAGTAGCAACATTCCATACTACAAATCCCAGAGCAAACAGTTGCTTCCCATGTCTGCCTCAATAGCACACTATGGACTTTTCCTCCAAGTATTTGTCAAAATCTTTTGGGCTAAACAAAATTTAGTGTTCCTCACAGTTTTACCTATGTACCATAGGCCACAAAGACACCTTATCCCGTAAATCACACAGTCCATTTTAGAATGTAGCAAAAAGGTTTTCTATAATCTATTTGGAATTTGAATTACCTTTGTTTCTAAGGCATATGGACAGTACCTACATCCACCACATTTATCGTGACCCCCATTTTGATCTTGTATACTTCTCTTATTAATACACAATCTCTGTCTTAAATGTTGTCCCTGACTGTGTATAAGCAAATCTCGGAGCATGTTCAAATACAGTATGTAACCAGAGGGAGCTAAGCAGCACCGGTCCGGCTGGCTCCCTGCCTCCAACATGCTGATGGTCAGAACCTAACGCGGGCGCTAGAGGTGATTAGCCCTGGCGTTAAGCTGTGCAGAATGTTCAGAGGGCTCCAGCACCAGAAACGACCCACCCTCCAAAGATTAATGCAAATTATATTTAAATGTAGACAAACAGATGCTAATTAAATCATATCCCGTTCCCGCCCAATGCTCGGAGAGCAGCACACAAACCAAAGCCACTCTCAACACAGGAAACTCACTGCCAACTCGGAGCTGGCCTTGAGGAGAAGATATACTGTATTTGATTTTTTCCAGATTTTGGAAGTGAAACTTTCTTCCCAAATTAATAATAAAAGCAAAAACACTGCACTGGATGTAATGCCTGCTGGAAAAATGCTCGTTTATTCCTCTATTGTCGGTTGCTCAGGGCAGATAAAGCAGGGCTTTTTTTGAGGGGGTACTTGGGGGTACTGAGTACCGGCACCTTTCCCATTGTTTGCTAAAATTGACCCATGATCCCCAAGTTTTAATGAAACAGTTCAGGCTCTACACACCAATTCTACCTTGTCATAGATTCTGTGACTGGTTGCAGGGGGCCTGGCTGTTGTGGGGTGGGTCCCTCAGTGATCACCCCATCCCTGAAGGGTGGCCTGACATTTGAGTACCAGCACCTTTTTCGCTAGCAAAAACACACTGAGATAAAGTGACCTCTTTCTAGTCCCCCAGACTCCTCTGCTCAGTCTCAGAACGTTTGCCAGACAATCCCTGCTCAGTGTTCATTCAGGAAGGGAACCAGGGCTCCCTATCTCTCCTCTCCACCCCTCATCCCCAGTCCCCCCTATCTCTGCTCCACATCTTGCCACAAACTCTTGTAGGCATCTGCCAGGCACATTCGTCCCCCTTACAGTGCAGATATAATTTGAATAAAATTTGCATTGAGCATTGGAGGGCTCTATGGTATCAGCACTGTTCACTCTACGCCCAACTTCTGAGCTTTCCTCTGGAGGTCTGACTTACCCTAGATATAGCTCCCTGACTCTAGGTGTGCTTCCCTGGCTCCAGTGGTTGGTCCCTGCCTCCAGCTGTTGCTCCCAGTCTCCAGGTGAGGCTCCGTCCCTCCAGCTGTGGCTCCCTCCCTCCAGTTTTGTCTTTCTGCCTCCAGCTGTGGCTCCCAGTCTCCAGCTGTGACTCCCTCCCTCCAGCTTTGTCTCTCTGCCTCCAGATGTGGCTCCCTGTTTCCAGCTGTGGCTCCCAGTCTCCAGGTGAGGCTCCGTCCCTCCAGCTTTGTCTCTCTTCCTCCAGCTGTGGCTCCCAGTCTCCAGCTGTGACTCCCTCCCTCCAGCTTTGTCTCTCTCCCTCCAGCTGTGGCTCCCAGTCTCCAGCTGTCACTCCTTCCCTCCAGCTTTGTCTCTCCCTTCAGCTGTGGCTTCCAGTCTCCAGCTGTGACTCCCTCCCTCCAGCTTTGTCTCTCTCCCTCCAGCTGTGGCTCCCAGTCTCCAGCTGTGACTCCCTCCCTCCAGCTTTGTCTCTCTCCCTCCAGCTGTGGCTCCCAGTCTCCAGCTGTGACTTCCTCCCTCCAGCTTTGTCTCTCTCCCTCCAGCTGTGGCTCCCAGTCTCCAGCTGTCACTCCCTCCCTCCAGCTTTGTCTCTCTGCCTCCAGATGTGGCTCCCTGTTTCCAGCTGTGGCTCCCAGTCTCCAGCTGTCACTCCCTCCCTCCAGCTTTGTCTCTCTGCCTCCAGCTGTGGCTCCCAGTCTCCAGCTGTGACTCCCTCCCTCCAGCTTTGTCTCTCTCCCTCCAGCTGTGGCTCCCAGTCTCCAGCTGTCACTCCCTCCCTCCAGCTTTGTCTCTGCCTTCAGCTGTGGCTTCCAGTCTCCAGCTGTAACTCCCTCCCTCCAGCGTTGTCTCTCTCCCTCCAGCTGTGGCTCCCAGTCTCCAGCTGTGACTCCCTCCCTCCAGCTTTGTCTCTCTGCCTCCAGCTGTGGCTCCCAGTCTCCAGCTGTCACTCCCTCCCTCCAGCTTTGTCTCTCTGCCTCCAGATGTGGCTCCCTGTTTCCAGCTGTGGCTCCCAGTCTCCAGCTGTCACTCCCTCCCTCCAGCTTTGTCTCTCTCCCTCCAGTTGTGGCTTCTAGTCTCCAGGTGTGACTCCCTCCCTCCAGTTGTGGCTTCTAGTCTCCAGGTGTGACTCCCAGTCTCCAAAATTTGCTCCTTCCCTCCCTCTAAATCTGGCTCCCTGCCTCTAGGAGTGACCCCCTCCCTCCCTCCAGGTGTGTGGACCTCACAGGTTCAGGCTGTCACAAAATGAAGTCTTTGTAGAGAGAAAGGAAAGCTCCAGACATACTGATTTAAGGTCTAAAGGTGGGAATAATTTGTCGAGTGGTGGTGGGACTGATTTATTGGGGGAGAGGCCACCCCACGTCTGATATTGCAGCCCCTCCACAGTTTTCCCGCTATGAATGTCTTCCTCCTGTCTCGCAGGATGGGATTATACTGGGTGCAGTGGGAGCTTATGACTGGAACGGAGCGGTTCTGAAAGAGACCAGCAGCGGCAAAATCATTCCTCGCAGAGAGTCCTACCTGCAAGAATTCCCGGAGGAGCTGAAGAACCACGGTGCATACCTAGGTAAAAGAAAGCAAAGGTCACTCAGGCCTCTTCAACAAACCCTCCGTTGCAGAAGGACCGGGGACGTGGGAAGAGGCATAATTTCAGTACTCTGGAGCAGTGGTTAATGCAGCCTGTTAGCTCCCCCACCCTCAAAGAAATGAGGCCAAATACATACCACGGGGCCCAAGTGAACTGGTTTAAACAAATTCCTGGAAGAAAGGTCATTAAGCCTTTATCAGTCAGGTGCACTTAAGAAGGAAGGACCACAGCATTTATGTGAGAACCTACAGGGGACTTTTATCTGGATTAGCCTGCTTCTGGAACCACCATGCAGGGTCGGGACCCAGTTTAGCAGTTTACAGGACTGAGCCTTGTCTCACTCACCCACTGGTGCCCCCCCCCCCCCCCCCCAGCTAAGGATCCTCTGTGCTTATCCCAGGCTTTACCCCTCACTCCCCCCCCCCCCCCAGCTAAGGGTCCTCTGTTCTTATCCCAGGCTTTACCCCCCACTCCCCCCCCCAGCTAAGGGACCACTGTGCTTATCCCAGATTTTACCCCTCACTCCCCCCATAGCTAAGGATCCTCTGTGTTTATCCCAGGCTTTATCCCTCACTCCCCCCCCCCCCAGCTAAGGATCCTCTGTGCTTATCCCAGGCTTTACCCCTCACTCCCCCCCCCCCCCCAGCTAAGGATCCTCTGTTCTTATCCCAGGCTTTACCCCTCACTCCCCCCCCCCCCCCAGCTAAGGATCCTCTGTACTTATCCCAGGCTTTACCCCTCACTCCCCCTCCAGCTAAGGATCCTCTGAAGGGGCAGAGTAAGGACAGGCCTTTGTATGCCAATGGGTCTGGGGAGGGGCAGAACAGAGTGTTGAAAATGGGACAGGTGCTGGATGTGGCCTGGCAGAATCTCCTTTCCCTGTCTGTCTGTCTGTCTGGCGCCTGCTGTTTGTCCCTGGATAGTATGTGCCCTATATACAGTCCTACGGTATTGGACCTTGTGATTGAGATTAATTTGGAAGCTGTTTCTGCTGAGAGGCTGTTTCCACTTAAGTGTCATTCCTCAGTCTCTGGTAGTAGATTTCAACTTCAGTACTGTTTGGGACATGTGCTGTGAGCTGGGTCCCCTCAAGCTGGACTGTAAGAGCTCCAGGGACTTCATTTATCTTCTGACACACATTCCTCTGAGAAAGGTCCAGACGTCAGCCTGAATGTAATCGAAGCCAGATCTCGGCTGAAACTGAACTAAGGAGGAATGTAGAAGGCTGAACTACAGCTTCCAGTCAGTCAGGCAAAATGTCATTTTATTCGATTTCATCAACTTTAGGATTTCTTAACTTATGTGTCACACATCTGCTGCGAGGTGCAGGGAGGGGGGAGACTGTGCAGAAGGGCTGAGCGTTCCTGTCACAGGTCTGTCCCAAGAGGTGGGGGGAGGAATGACTGTGCAGAAGGGCTGAGTGTATCTGTAATAAAGCTGTTGACCTGTGTGTCTTTTTCCAGGTTACACAGTCACCTCGATCATGTCATCAAAGTTTGGCAGGATTTACGTGGCAGGAGCTCCTCGGTTTAACCACACAGGGAAAGTTATAGTCTTCACCATGCACAACAACGAAAACCTCACCATTCATCAGGCCCTGAAAGGAGAGCAGGTAAAGCCCATCACATCCCACCCCTCTGCCGTTCTAACACAGTGCCAGGTAGAGGGATGATCTCTTTGCCCTGGCCTGTGATGAGTCTGCTAACACACCGATGAGGAACACAGGGCCTTTCCCCTTAAACTACAGGTTTCAGCCTCTGACTGTGGTGCACTATTGCAAGTTTATCCCACTGGGCTTTTCATTTAGTTAACTTTACCTGTGTTTGTGTGAATTGTATTTTTATTTTTTTTAGATTTTGCCATTATATAAGCACTTTGCATCCCTCTGTCAAAAAAACAAGCAGAATAGAAATGCCAGAATTAACTGTAACATGGATCTGATTTCCCACAAAGAAGCTGGGGTCTTTAGTCCCACAGAAGACATGTTGCAGGGCCTGACCGGTCCCCATCTCAGATGAAGAAACTGTCATCCTGAGAGCAGGAAAGTCATGCAATCTGATGCCATTAAAAAGTGCCAGAGCTGAGGAGGAATCTGAATGCTGAATGTGTGACCCTGAGCAAGACTAACTCCCTTTGCTTGGATTCTAATCCCAGCCCTGGCAATGACTCTGTGTGACCCTGGGAAAGTCACTTTACTTCCTTATGCTTGGGTTCTAATTCCAGCTCTGCCACTGACCCTCTTTGCAACCCTGGGCTAGTTACTTTACTTCCTTGTGCTTGAGTTCTAATCCCAGCTCTGCCACTGCCTCTCTGTGTGACTCTGGCCAAGTGACTTTACTTCCCTGTGCCCGAATTCTAATCCCAGCCCTGGCACTGACTCTGTGTGACCCTGGGAAAGTCACTTTACTTCCTTGTGCCTGGATTCTAATCCCAGCTCTGCCACTGACTCTCTTTGCAACCCTGGGCTAGTTACTTTACTTCCTTATGCTTGGGTTCTAATCCCAGCTCTGCCACTGACCCTCTGTGCAACTCTGGACAAGTGACTTTACTTCCCTGTGCCTGGATTCTAATCCCAGCTCTGCCACTGACTCTCTTTGCAACCCTGGGCTAGTTACTTTACTTCCTTATGCTTGGGTTCTAATCCCAGCTCTGCCACTGACCCTCTGTGCAACTCTGGACAAGTGACTTTACTTCCCTGTGCCTGGATTCTAATCCCAGCCCTGGCACTGACTCTCTTTGCAACCCTGGGCTAGTTACTTTACTTCCTTATGCTTGAGTTCTAATCCCAGCTCTGCCACTGTCTGTGCGACTCTGGCCAAGTGACTTTACTTCCCTGTGCCCGAATTCTAATCTCAGCCCTGGCACTGACTCTGTGTGACCCTGGGAAAGTCACTTTACTTCCTTCTGCCTGGATTCTAATCGCAGCTCTGCCACTGACTCTCTTTGCAACCCTGGGCTAGTTACTTTACTTCCTTATGCTTGGGTTCTAATCCCAGCTCTGCCACGGACCCTCTGTGCAACTCTGGTCAAGTGACTTTACTTCCCTGTGCCTGGATTCTAATCCCAGCTCTGCCACTGACTCTCTTTGCAATCCTGGGCTAGTTACTTTACTTCCTTATGCTTGGGTTCTAATCCCAGCTCTGCCATTGACCCTCTGTGCAACTCTGGACAAGTGACTTTACTTCCCTGTGCCTGGATTCTAATCCCAGCTCTGCCACTGACCCTCTGTGCAACTCTGGACAAGTGACTTTATTTTCCTGTGCCTGGATTCTAATCCCAGCCCTGGCACTGACTCTCTTTGCAACCCTGGGCTAGTTACTTTACTTCGTTATGCTTGGGTTCTAATCCCAGCTCTGCCACTGACCCTCTGTGCGACTCTGGCCAAGTGACTTTACTTCCCTGTGCCCGAATTCTAATCCCAGCCCTGGCACTGACTCTGTGTGACCCTGGGAAAGTCACTTTACTTCCTTGTGCCTGGATTCTAATCCCAGCCCTGGCACTGACTCTCTTTGCAACCCTGGGCTAGTTACTTTACTTCCTTATGCTCGAGTTCTAATCCCAGCTCTGCCACTGCCTCTCTGTGCGACTCTGGCCAAGTGACTTTACTTCCCTGTGCCCGAATTCTAATCCCAGCCCTGGCACTGACTCTGTGTGACCCTGGGAAAGTCACTTTACTTCCCTGTGCCTGGATTCTAATCCCAGCTCTGCCACTGACTCTCTTTGCAACCCTGGGCTAGTTACTTTACTTCCTTATGCTTGGGTTCTAATCCCAGCTCTGCCACTGACCCTCTGTGCAACTCTGGACAAGTGACTTTACTTCCCTGTGCCTGGATTCTAATCCCAGCCCTGGCACTGACTCTCTTTGCAACCCTGGGCTAGTTACTTTACTTCCTTATGCTTGAGTTCTAATCCCAGCTCTGCCACTCTCTGTGCGACTCTGGCCAAGTGACTTTACTTCCCTGTGCCCGAATTCTAATCTCAGCCCTGGCACTGACTCTGTGTGACCCTGGGAAAGTCACTTTACTTCCTTCTGCCTGGATTCTAATCGCAGCTCTGCCACTGACTCTCTTTGCAACCCTGGGCTAGTTACTTTACTTCCTTATGCTTGGGTTCTAATCCCAGCTCTGCCACGGACCCTCTGTGCAACTCTGGTCAAGTGACTTTACTTCCCTGTGCCTGGATTCTAATCCCAGCTCTGCCACTGACTCTCTTTGCAATCCTGGGCTAGTTACTTTACTTCCTTATGCTTGGGTTCTAATCCCAGCTCTGCCACTGACCCTCTGTGCAACTCTGGACAAGTGACTTTACTTCCCTGTGCCTGGATTCTAATCCCAGCTCTGCCACTGACCCTCTGTGCAACTCTGGACAAGTGACTTTATTTTCCTGTGCCTGGATTCTAATCCCAGCTCTGCCACTGACTCTCTTTGCAACCCTGGGCTAGTTACTTTACTTCCTTATGCTTGGGTTCTAATCCCAGCTCTGCCACTGACCCTCTGTGCGACTCTGGGCTAATTACTTTACTTCCCTGTGCCCGAATTCTAATCCCAGCCCTGGCACTGACTCTGTGTGATCCTGGGAAAGTCACTTTACTTCCTTCTGCCTGGATTCTAATCGCAGCTCTGCCACTGACTCTCTTTGCAACCCTGGGCTAGTTACTTTACTTCCTTATGCTTGGGTTCTAATCCCAGCTCTGCCACTGACCCTCTGTGCGACTCTGGACAAGTGACTTTACTTCCCTGTGCCCGAATTCTAATCTCAGCCCTGGCACTGACTCTGTGTGACCCTGGGAAAGTCACTTTACTTCCTTCTGCCTGGATTCTAATCGCAGCTCTGCCACTGACTCTCTTTGCAACCCTGGGCTAGTTACTTTACTTCCTTATGCTTGGGTTCTAATCCCAGCTCTGCCACGGACCCTCTGTGCAACTCTGGTCAAGTGACTTTACTTCCCTGTGCCTGGATTCTAATCCCAGCTCTGCCACTGACTCTCTTTGCAATCCTGGGCTAGTTACTTTACTTCCTTATGCTTGGGTTCTAATCCCAGCTCTGCCATTGACCCTCTGTGCAACTCTGGACAAGTGACTTTACTTCCCTGTGCCTGGATTCTAATCCCAGCTCTGCCACTGACCCTCTGTGCAACTCTGGACAAGTGACTTTATTTCCCTGTGCCTGGATTCTAATCCCAGCTCTGCCACTGACTCTCTTTGCAACCCTGGGCTAGTTACTTTACTTCCTTATGCTTGGGTTCTAATCCCAGCTCTGCCACTGACCCTCTGTGCGACTCTGGGCTAATTACTTTACTTCCCTGTGCCCGAATTCTAATCCCAGCCCTGGCACTGACTCTGTGTGATCCTGGGAAAGTCACTTTACTTCCTTGTGCCTGGATTCTAATCCCAGCTCTGCCACTGACTCTCTTTGCAACCCTGGGCTAGTTACTTTACTTCCTTATGCTTGGGTTCTAATCCCAGCTCTGCCACTGACCCTCTGTGCGACTCTGGACAAGTGACTTTACTTCCCTGTGCCCGAATTCTAATCTCAGCCCTGGCACTGACTCTGTGTGACCCTGGGAAAGTCACTTTACTTCCTTCTGCCTGGATTCTAATCGCAGCTCTGCCACTGACTCTCTTTGCAACCCTGGGCTAGTTACTTTACTTCCTTATGCTTGGGTTCTAATCCCAGCTCTGCCACGGACCCTCTGTGCAACTCTGGTCAAGTGACTTTACTTCCCTGTGCCTGGATTCTAATCCCAGCTCTGCCACTGACTCTCTTTGCAATCCTGGGCTAGTTACTTTACTTCCTTATGCTTGGGTTCTAATCCCAGCTCTGCCACTGTCTGTGCGACTCTGGCCAAGTGACTTTACTTCCCTGTGCCCGAATTCTAATCTCAGCCCTGGCACTGACTCTGTGTGACCCTGGGAAAGTCACTTTACTTCCTTCTGCCTGGATTCTAATCCCAGCTCTGCCACTGACTCTCTTTGCAACCCTGGGCTAGTTACTTTACTTCCTTATGCTTGGGTTCTAATCCCAGCTCTGCCACGGACCCTCTGTGCAACTCTGGTCAAGTGACTTTACTTCCCTGTGCCTGGATTCTAATCCCAGCTCTGCCACTGACTCTCTTTGCAATCCTGGGCTAGTTACTTTACTTCCTTATGCTTGGGTTCTAATCCCAGCTCTGCCATTGACCCTCTGTGCAACTCTGGACAAGTGACTTTACTTCCCTGTGCCTGGATTCTAATCCCAGCTCTGCCACTGACCCTCTGTGCAACTCTGGACAAGTGACTTTATTTTCCTGTGCCTGGATTCTAATCCCAGCCCTGGCACTGACTCTCTTTGCAACCCTGGGCTAGTTACTTTACTTCGTTATGCTTGGGTTCTAATCCCAGCTCTGCCACTGACCCTCTGTGCGACTCTGGCCAAGTGACTTTACTTCCCTGTGCCCGAATTCTAATCCCAGCCCTGGCACTGACTCTGTGTGACCCTGGGAAAGTCACTTTACTTCCTTGTGCCTGGATTCTAATCCCAGCCCTGGCACTGACTCTCTTTGCAACCCTGGGCTAGTTACTTTACTTCCTTATGCTCGAGTTCTAATCCCAGCTCTGCCACTGCCTCTCTGTGCGACTCTGGCCAAGTGACTTTACTTCCCTGTGCCCGAATTCTAATCCCAGCCCTGGCACTGACTCTGTGTGACCCTGGGAAAGTCACTTTACTTCCCTGTGCCTGGATTCTAATCCCAGCTCTGCCACTGACTCTCTTTGCAACCCTGGGCTAGTTACTTTACTTCCTTATGCTTGGGTTCTAATCCCAGCTCTGCCACTGACCCTCTGTGCAACTCTGGACAAGTGACTTTACTTCCCTGTGCCTGGATTCTAATCCCAGCCCTGGCACTGACTCTCTTTGCAACCCTGGGCTAGTTACTTTACTTCCTTATGCTTGAGTTCTAATCCCAGCTCTGCCACTCTCTGTGCGACTCTGGCCAAGTGACTTTACTTCCCTGTGCCCGAATTCTAATCTCAGCCCTGGCACTGACTCTGTGTGACCCTGGGAAAGTCACTTTACTTCCTTCTGCCTGGATTCTAATCGCAGCTCTGCCACTGACTCTCTTTGCAACCCTGGGCTAGTTACTTTACTTCCTTATGCTTGGGTTCTAATCCCAGCTCTGCCACTGACCCTCTGTGCAACTCTGGTCAAGTGACTTTACTTCCCTGTGCCTGGATTCTAATCCCAGCTCTGCCACTGACTCTCTTTGCAATCCTGGGCTAGTTACTTTACTTCCTTATGCTTGGGTTCTAATCCCAGCTCTGCCATTGACCCTCTGTGCAACTCTGGACAAGTGACTTTACTTCCCTGTGCCTGGATTCTAATCCCAGCTCTGCCACTGACCCTCTGTGCAACTCTGGACAAGTGACTTTACTTCCCTGTGCCTGGATTCTAATCCCAGCTCTGCCACTGACTCTCTTTGCAACCCTGGGCTAGTTACTTTACTTCCTTATGCTTGGGTTCTAATCCCAGCTCTGCCACTGACCCTCTGTGCGACTCTGGGCTAATTACTTTACTTCCCTGTGCCCGAATTCTAATCCCAGCCCTGGCACTGACTCTGTGTGATCCTGGGAAAGTCACTTTACTTCCTTCTGCCTGGATTCTAATCCCAGCTCTGCCACTGACTCTCTTTGCAACCCTGGGCTAGTTACTTTACTTCCTTATGCTTGGGTTCTAATCCCAGCTCTGCCACTGACCCTCTGTGCGACTCTGGACAAGTGACTTTACTTCCCTGTGCCCGAATTCTAATCTCAGCCCTGGCACTGACTCTGTGTGACCCTGGGAAAGTCACTTTACTTCCTTCTGCCTGGATTCTAATCGCAGCTCTGCCACTGACTCTCTTTGCAACCCTGGGCTAGTTACTTTACTTCCTTATGCTTGGGTTCTAATCCCAGCTCTGCCACGGACCCTCTGTGCAACTCTGGTCAAGTGACTTTACTTCCCTGTGCCTGGATTCTAATCCCAGCTCTGCCACTGACTCTCTTTGCAATCCTGGGCTAGTTACTTTACTTCCTTATGCTTGGGTTCTAATCCCAGCTCTGCCATTGACCCTCTGTGCAACTCTGGACAAGTGACTTTACTTCCCTGTGCCTGGATTCTAATCCCAGCTCTGCCACTGACCCTCTGTGCAACTCTGGACAAGTGACTTTATTTTCCTGTGCCTGGATTCTAATCCCAGCTCTGCCACTGACTCTCTTTGCAACCCTGGGCTAGTTACTTTACTTCCTTATGCTTGGGTTCTAATCCCAGCTCTGCCACTGACCCTCTGTGCGACTCTGGGCTAATTACTTTACTTCCCTGTGCCCGAATTCTAATCCCAGCCCTGGCACTGACTCTGTGTGACCCTGGGAAAGTCACTTTACTTCCTTCTGCCTGGATTCTAATCGCAGCTCTGCCACTGACTCTCTTTGCAACCCTGGGCTAGTTACTTTACTTCCTTATGCTTGGGTTCTAATCCCAGCTCTGCCACTGACCCTCTGTGCGACTCTGGACAAGTGACTTTACTTCCCTGTGCCCGAATTCTAATCTCAGCCCTGGCACTGACTCTGTGTGACCCTGGGAAAGTCACTTTACTTCCTTCTGCCTGGATTCTAATCGCAGCTCTGCCACTGACTCTCTTTGCAACCCTGGGCTAGTTACTTTACTTCCTTATGCTTGGGTTCTAATCCCAGCTCTGCCACGGACCCTCTGTGCAACTCTGGTCAAGTGACTTTACTTCCCTGTGCCTGGATTCTAATCCCAGCTCTGCCACTGACTCTCTTTGCAACCCTGGGCTAGTTACTTTACTTCCTTATGCTTGGGTTCTAATCCCAGCTCTGCCACTGACCCTCTGTGCAACTCTGGACAAGTGACTTTACTTCCCTGTGCCTGGATTCTAATCCCAGCTCTGCCACTGACCCTCTGTGCAACTCTGGACAAGTGACTTTATTTTCCTGTGCCTGGATTCTAATCCCAGCTCTGCCACTGACTCTCTTTGCAACCCTGGGCTAGTTACTTTACTTCCTTATGCTTGGGTTCTAATCCCAGCTCTGCCACTGACCCTCTGTGCGACTCTGGGCTAATTACTTTACTTCCCTGTGCCCGAATTCTAATCCCAGCCCTGGCACTGACTCTGTGTGATCCTGGGAAAGTCACTTTACTTCCTTGTGCCTGGATTCTAATCCCAGCTCTGCCACTGACTCTCTTTGCAACCCTGGGCTAGTTACTTTACTTCCTTATGCTTGGGTTCTAATCCCAGCTCTGCCACTGACCCTCTGTGCGACTCTGGACAAGTGACTTTACTTCCCTGTGCCCGAATTCTAATCTCAGCCCTGGCACTGACTCTGTGTGACCCTGGGAAAGTCACTTTACTTCCTTCTGCCTGGATTCTAATCCCAGCTCTGCCACTGACTCTCTTTGCAACCCTGGGCTAGTTACTTTACTTCCTTATGCTTGGGTTCTAATCCCAGCTCTGCCACTGACCCTCTGTGCAACTCTGGTCAAGTGACTTTACTTCCCTGTGCCTGGATTCTAATCCCAGCTCTGCCACTGACTCTCTTTGCAATCCTGGGCTAGTTACTTTACTTCCTTATGCTTGGGTTCTAATCCCAGCTCTGCCACTGTCTGTGCGACTCTGGCCAAGTGACTTTACTTCCCTGTGCCCGAATTCTAATCTCAGCCCTGGCACTGACTCTGTGTGACCCTGGGAAAGTCACTTTACTTCCTTCTGCCTGGATTCTAATCGCAGCTCTGCCACTGACTCTCTTTGCAACCCTGGGCTAGTTACTTTACTTCCTTATGCTTGGGTTCTAATCCCAGCTCTGCCACGGACCCTCTGTGCAACTCTGGTCAAGTGACTTTACTTCCCTGTGCCTGGATTCTAATCCCAGCTCTGCCACTGACTCTCTTTGCAATCCTGGGCTAGTTACTTTACTTCCTTATGCTTGGGTTCTAATCCCAGCTCTGCCATTGACCCTCTGTGCAACTCTGGACAAGTGACTTTACTTCCCTGTGCCTGGATTCTAATCCCAGCTCTGCCACTGACCCTCTGTGCAACTCTGGACAAGTGACTTTATTTTCCTGTGCCTGGATTCTAATCCCAGCCCTGGCACTGACTCTCTTTGCAACCCTGGGCTAGTTACTTTACTTCGTTATGCTTGGGTTCTAATCCCAGCTCTGCCACTGACCCTCTGTGCGACTCTGGCCAAGTGACTTTACTTCCCTGTGCCCGAATTCTAATCCCAGCCCTGGCACTGACTCTGTGTGACCCTGGGAAAGTCACTTTACTTCCTTGTGCCTGGATTCTAATCCCAGCCCTGGCACTGACTCTCTTTGCAACCCTGGGCTAGTTACTTTACTTCCTTATGCTCGAGTTCTAATCCCAGCTCTGCCACTGCCTCTCTGTGCGACTCTGGCCAAGTGACTTTACTTCCCTGTGCCCGAATTCTAATCCCAGCCCTGGCACTGACTCTGTGTGACCCTGGGAAAGTCACTTTACTTCCCTGTGCCTGGATTCTAATCCCAGCTCTGCCACTGACTCTCTTTGCAACCCTGGGCTAGTTACTTTACTTCCTTATGCTTGGGTTCTAATCCCAGCTCTGCCACTGACCCTCTGTGCAACTCTGGACAAGTGACTTTACTTCCCTGTGCCTGGATTCTAATCCCAGCCCTGGCACTGACTCTCTTTGCAACCCTGGGCTAGTTACTTTACTTCCTTATGCTTGAGTTCTAATCCCAGCTCTGCCACTCTCTGTGCGACTCTGGCCAAGTGACTTTACTTCCCTGTGCCCGAATTCTAATCTCAGCCCTGGCACTGACTCTGTGTGACCCTGGGAAAGTCACTTTACTTCCTTCTGCCTGGATTCTAATCGCAGCTCTGCCACTGACTCTCTTTGCAACCCTGGGCTAGTTACTTTACTTCCTTATGCTTGGGTTCTAATCCCAGCTCTGCCACGGACCCTCTGTGCAACTCTGGTCAAGTGACTTTACTTCCCTGTGCCTGGATTCTAATCCCAGCTCTGCCACTGACTCTCTTTGCAACCCTGGGCTACTTACTTTACTTCCTTATGCTTGGGTTCTAATCCCAGCTCTGCCATTGACCCTCTGTGCAACTCTGGACAAGTGACTTTACTTCCCTGTGCCTGGATTCTAATCCCAGCTCTGCCACTGACCCTCTGTGCAACTCTGGACAAGTGACTTTATTTTCCTGTGCCTGGATTCTAATCCCAGCTCTGCCACTGACTCTCTTTGCAACCCTGGGCTAGTTACTTTACTTCCTTATGCTTGGGTTCTAATCCCAGCTCTGCCACTGACCCTCTGTGCGACTCTGGGCTAATTACTTTACTTCCCTGTGCCCGAATTCTAATCCCAGCCCTGGCACTGACTCTGTGTGATCCTGGGAAAGTCACTTTACTTCCTTGTGCCTGGATTCTAATCCCAGCTCTGCCACTGACTCTCTTTGCAACCCTGGGCTAGTTACTTTACTTCCTTATGCTTGGGTTCTAATCCCAGCTCTGCCACTGACCCTCTGTGCGACTCTGGACAAGTGACTTTACTTCCCTGTGCCCGAATTCTAATCCCAGCCCTGGCACTGACTCTGTGTGACCCTGGGAAAGTCACTTTACTTCCTTCTGCCTGGATTCTAATCGCAGCTCTGCCACTGACTCTCTTTGCAACCCTGGGCTAGTTACTTTACTTCCTTATGCTTGGGTTCTAATCCCAGCTCTGCCACGGACCCTCTGTGCAACTCTGGTCAAGTGACTTTACTTCCCTGTGCCTGGATTCTAATCCCAGCTCTGCCACTGACTCTCTTTGCAACCCTGGGCTAGTTACTTTACTTCCTTATGCTTGGGTTCTAATCCCAGCTCTGCCATTGACCCTCTGTGCAACTCTGGACAAGTGACTTTACTTCCCTGTGCCTGGATTCTAATCCCAGCTCTGCCACTGACCCTCTGTGCAACTCTGGACAAGTGACTTTATTTTCCTGTGCCTGGATTCTAATCCCAGCTCTGCCACTGACTCTCTTTGCAACCCTGGGCTAGTTACTTTACTTCCTTATGCTTGGGTTCTAATCCCAGCTCTGCCACTGACCCTCTGTGCGACTCTGGGCTAGTTACTTTACTTCCCTGTGCCCGAATTCTAATCCCAGCCCTGGCACTGACTCTGTGTGATCCTGGGAAAGTCACTTTACTTCCTTGTGCCTGGATTCTAATCCCAGCTCTGCCACTGACTCTCTTTGCAACCCTGGGCTAGTTACTTTACTTCCTTATGCTTGGGTTCTAATCCCAGCTCTGCCACTGACCCTCTGTGCGACTCTGGACAAGTGACTTTACTTCCCTGTGCCCGAATTCTAATCTCAGCCCTGGCACTGACTCTGTGTGACCCTGGGAAAGTCACTTTACTTCCTTCTGCCTGGATTCTAATCGCAGCTCTGCCACTGACTCTCTTTGCAACCCTGGGCTAGTTACTTTACTTCCTTATGCTTGGGTTCTAATCCCAGCTCTGCCACGGACCCTCTGTGCAACTCTGGTCAAGTGACTTTACTTCCCTGTGCCTGGATTCTAATCCCAGCTCTGCCACTGACTCTCTTTGCAATCCTGGGCTAGTTACTTTACTTCCTTATGCTTGGGTTCTAATCCCAGCTCTGCGACTGACCCTCTGTGCGACTCTGGGCTAATTACTTTACTTCCCTGTGCCCGAATTCTAATCCCAGCCCTGGCACTGACTCTGTGTGATCCTGGGAAAGTCACTTTACTTCCTTGTGCCTGGATTCTAATCCCAGCTCTGCCACTGACCCTCTTTGCAACCCTGGGCTAGTTACTTTACTTCCTTATGCTTGGGTTCTAATCCCAGCTCTGCCACTGACCCTCTGTGCGACTCTGGGCTAATTACTTTACTTCCCTGTGCCCGAATTCTAATCCCAGCCCTGGCACTGACTCTGTGTGATCCTGGGAAAGTCACTTTACTTCCTTGTGCCTGGATTCTAATCCCAGCTCTGCCACTGACTCTCTTTGCAACCCTGGGCTAGTTACTTTACTTCCTTATGCTTGGGTTCTAATCCCAGCTCTGCCACTGACCCTCTGTGCGACTCTGGACAAGTGACTTTACTTCCCTGTGCCCGAATTCTAATCTCAGCCCTGGCACTGACTCTGTGTGACCCTGGGAAAGTCACTTTACTTCCTTCTGCCTGGATTCTAATCCCAGCTCTGCCACTGACTCTCTTTGCAACCCTGGGCTAGTTACTTTACTTCCTTATGCTTGGGTTCTAATCCCAGCTCTGCCACTGACCCTCTGTGCGACTCTGGGCTAATTACTTTACTTCCCTGTGCCCGAATTCTAATCCCAGCCCTGGCACTGACTCTGTGTGATCCTGGGAAAGTCACTTTACTTCCTTGTGCCTGGATTCTAATCCCAGCTCTGCCACTGACTCTCTTTGCAACCCTGGGCTAGTTACTTTACTTCCTTATGCTTGGGTTCTAATCCCAGCTCTGCCACTGACCCTCTGTGCGACTCTGGACAAGTGACTTTACTTCCCTGTGCCCGAATTCTAATCTCAGCCCTGGCACTGACTCTGTGTGACCCTGGGAAAGTTACTTTACTTCCTTATGCTTGGGTTCTAATCCCAGCTCTGCCACTGACCCTCTGTGCGACTCTGGGCTAATTACTTTACTTCCCTGTGCCCGAATTCTAATCCCAGCCCTGGCACTGACTCTGTGTGATCCTGGGAAAGTCACTTTACTTCCTTGTGCCTGGATTCTAATCCCAGCTCTGCCACTGACTCTCTTTGCAACCCTGGGCTAGTTACTTTACTTCCTTATGCTTGGGTTCTAATCCCAGCTCTGCCACTGACCCTCTGTGCGACTCTGGACAAGTGACTTTACTTCCCTGTGCCCGAATTCTAATCTCAGCCCTGGCACTGACTCTGTGTGACCCTGGGCAAATCTCTTTACCTCCCTGTGCCTAGATTCTAATCCCAGCTCTGCCACTGACCCTGGGCAGGCCATTTTGGGGTGTTGAACCGCCAGTGTGTGTATTTACTTTTCAGCCTGCATTAACTCATCTATTTTGAAACAAAAAGTCCCTGCCTGTATTGTGTCTGAATATCAACTTCCTGTGTTCTGTACATATTTCCAAGGGCTCCTCTGCAGCTAAACCACCCTCCTTCTCTCCAATAGTTAAAGCCCCACTGATTGGGTATTGACTGATTTAGTTGAAGTAACTCTAATTGTACATATTTAAAAAAATTGAGTTTCATAGCTCCTTCTAAGTCTCTGTTTTGCCCTTCTGGGAATGAGTTACAATTATGTAAGTAACAGGACACGATTAGTGGGGCCGAAATACATGGAATGGATATGGAAAGAGGGGCTTTGCTGCTTTCTCCTAAAGAATTGTCAGGAAAGGCCTTGGTTTCTAAAAGCTGCAGTTTTACAAAGCCCTGTGTGAGCTACTGTCACGAGGACTGCCCCTGTTCCAGTGGTGTAGCCAAGGGTGGACCCGGGTGGGCCCAGGCCCACTTATGATGTGGCTGGCAGGGATCCCCAAGCCCCACCAGCCAAAAACTCCCAACCTCCTGCATACCTTGTAAATAGCAGATCTTCGCCTGCTGCGAGCAGCGACTGATACACACTGTTCGTACCGGCTCCACAGCCTTCCCTCTGATGTATTCCCGCCTATGCGGAAACAGGAAGTTGCATCAGACGGAAGGCTGTGGGGCCAACGTGAGCAGTGTGCATTAGTTGCTGCTCGCTGCCGGTGAAAATCTGATACTTAAAAGGTATGTGGGGGAGGGGGGATATTTGAGAGAGCATATGGTATGCAGGCGAGAGAGGGAAAGACCAACTTACTTGTTGGACAGGGCAGAGTTCTTCTGCCCACCCATGTGGGGCCCAGGCCCACCCAAAACTGGATGTCTGGCTACGCTCCTGCCCTGCTGACTGCATAGTTCACTAGAAGCAGGAGGCATTGTAGTGTGCTGCCAGTGCCCCCTGTTGGTTGGGAAATAGAACTACAAGCTTCGGCACTGGCAAAGGCTCTGGGCCCAGCCTGCTACCCAGTGGAAAGGAGAAAGAAGAAGTCGGGCCTCTCTCTCCACCAGCTCTGTCTCCACTTTCAGATCGGCGCCTATTACGGCAGTACAATAGACTCCGTGGATGTGAACGGCGATGGAATCACCGATGTCCTACTTGTCGCTGCTCCCATGTACTTCAGCGAAGGCCGAGAACGGGGCAGAGTGTACGTCTACCATCTAAGAGAGGTAACCGCTGCTGATACCAGGGTGAAGGCCTTGCGATTTGTAACATGCATTTGGTGGCCTCTTCCACTTTGTAATGATAATGAAGAGAAGATGGGGTCCATAATTAGGGTTACCATATGTCTAGATTTACCCGGATATGTCCTCTTTTTGAGGACATGTCCGGGCAACCGGGCAGGTTTTGCCAATCTGCCTGTTTGTCCGAATTTCTGGACAAACGGGCAGATTGCTAGCCTCCCCTCCCCTTACTTGCTACTGCCCTGGTGGTCTAGTGACCTCTTCCGCCTTCGGGTCAGGAAACAGCCCCCTCTTTCCTGCCCGGAGCACTGCCCTGCATGCATCCTTCCTCTTGCTGATCTCGGCGCTGATTCAAAATGGCGTCCGAGAGTTAAAAGTGACCTTGCGAGACGTCAACTCTCGGCGGCCATTTTGAATCGGCGTCGAGATCAGCAAGAGGAAGGATGCATGCAGGGCAGTGCTCCGGGCAGGAAAGAGGGGGCTGTTTCCTGACCCGAAGAGGTCACTAGACCACCAGGGCAGTAGCAAGGTAAGGGGAGGGGGTGACGGGGAGGGGGAGTGACGGGGTGTGTGACAAGAGGGACGGGAAAATGTGACAGGGGGTGGAGTGAGGTCATGAAAGGGGGTGGGGTGGGGTGTGAAAGGGGTGGGGCGGGTGTGTGGTGGGGTGGGGCATGTGTCCTCCTTTTTGGGGGACAAAATATGGTAACCCTACCCATAATGTCAGTTGGGGGAGGGGGGTGCTTGAGTCGTGCGCGTTGCAGTGACGTCCTGTTCTTCCACTGCAACGAGCACGACTCAAGCACCCCCCCTCCCCCAACTTTATCCACATTGTTCTATTTCTGGATTTATTTGTCATTTGCTAAACATTGGTTAGATCATGTAGAATAAATCTCTTAAATAAATAAATGTATAAAAAGGGAATGAGAAATGTTGGGAGGTTTTAGATTGAGAGGAGCAGGGCTTTTAAAATCTCCCTCACTCTGCCCGGCTTTGTCTGCACTGTCACACTTCAGCCTCAGAGGTTTAGGTTTTATGTAATACTACTACTACTATTTAACATTTCTAAAGCGCTACTAGGGTTACGCAGCGCTGTACAATTTAACATAGAAAGACAGTCCCTGCTCAAAGAGCTTACAATCTAATAGATAAGAGTGAGACAAATATAGGACAATCAAGCCATTGTGACATCACTGATGAGGTTGGCTCTTAGGCATTGGTGGAATGAGGCATTATGACATCACAATCTCAGCTCTGGATACCAGAGACTAAAACTCTTCACACTAAGGGGGGAAGTGGGCCAAGTAAAGGACAGTCGAGCCATTGTGACATCACTGATGAGGTTGGCTCTTAGGCATTGGTGGAATGAGGCATTATGACATCACAATATCAGCTCTGGATACCAGAGACTGAAACTCTTCACACTAAGGGGGGAAGTGGGCCAAGTATAGGACAGTCGAGCCATTGTGACATCACTGATGAGGTTGGCTCTTAGGCATTGGTGGAATGAGGCATTATGACATCACAATCTCAGCTCTGGTTAAATCACTGCTATATGTAATACTACTACTACTACTTAACATTTCTAGAGCGCTACTAGGGTTACGCAGCGCTGTACAATTTAACATAGAAAGACAGTCCCTGCTCAATGAGCTTACAGTCTAAAGGACAAATATACAGTTAGTTAAGTAGGGGTCATTAAATTGGGGTAGTCTAGGTTACTTGAAGGTATAGAGGTTAGGTGTCAAAAGCAACATTGAAGAGGTGGGCTTTGAGTAAGGCTTTGAAGATGGGTAGGGAGGGGGCTTGGCGCAGGGGCTCAGGAAGTCTATTCCAGGCATAGGGTGAGGCTAGGCAGAATGGGCGGAGTCTGGAATTGGCGGTGGTGGAGAAGGGTACTGAGAGGAGGGATTTGTCCTGTGAACGGAGGTTTCGGGTGGGAACGTAAGGGGAGATGAGGGTAGTAGTGAGGGGCTGCAGACTGAGTGCATTTGTAGGTAAGAAGGAGAAGCTTGAACTGAATGCAGTATCTGATTGGAAGCCAGTGAAGTGACCTGAGGAGAGGGGTGATAAGAGTATATCGGTCTAGGCGGAATATAAGACGTGCAGCAGAGTTCTGTGTGAAATAAGTGTTGAGCTTTAGTAGAGGAGGTTTCATACCTACCATGTTGACTTTTGGAGGGGAGCAAGGAAGAGAAATGTCTCTTTACTGAAAGTGCTTTGGACAGTCAGAATAAGTGAGTCAGTGAAGCACAGTGAAGGGAAGGTGTATTCTCAGGAGTGCCATCATCTACAGTGCAAGGTGCTGGGTTTCTCCCTTACATCTTCTGGGTTTCACTTACCAGAGAAATATCCTCTTCTCCCTTCTAATAAGTTCTGGGAGAAGAGGATATTTCTCTGGTAAGTGAACAAATTTTGCTTGTGCTTTCGGAACTTGAAGATTGGGGTTTAAAGGAGGAACTGTAAGTTAGTGATAGGCTGATATCCTTAATACTTTAGCAAGTTTTAAATTACGGAAAAACTCAAAATACACTAAGATGGAGTCAGCAGTCCAGCAGTGAGAGGGGTGCTATCCAGTCTTTTGCATTGAGTGTCACATGTATGATTATCTCCCAATTGGTGAGGTGTCATATGTGTGTGCCCGATGCAAAGAGCTCCTAGCTCTCAGAGAACGTGTCCGTTCTCTAGAGGCTAGAGTAGCAGACTTGATGGAGCTGAGGGAGATAGAGAGGTACATAGAGGAGACCTACAGGGATGTTGTAGAGAAGTCCCACCTCCAGTCAGGTAGCCCCTGTGCTACCTTGGAGGAGGGAGGTCTCCTAGAAGGAGAGCATCACCCTGGTGAAGTAGGAAGTACTCCTGTAGCCAGGACCTGCCCACCAGGGGATGTATTATCCTTTCGCACCGAGGATATATCTCCAAATGTTGCCCGGGAGGGAAAGGTTAGGACAGCTGTTGTACTTGGTGATTCGATCATTAGGCATATAGATAGCTGGGTGGCTGGTGGACGTGAGGATCGCCTGGTGACTTGCCTGCCTGGTGCGAAGGTGGCGGACCTCACGCGTCACCTAGATAGGATTTTATATAGTGCTGGGGAGGAGACGGCTGTCTTGGTACATGTGGGTACTAATGACATAGGAAAATGTGGGAGAGAGGTTCTGGAAGCAAAATTTAGGCTCTTAGGTAGAAAGCTGAAATCCAGATCCTCCAGGGTAGCATTTTCTGAAATGCTACCTGTGCCACGCGCAGGGCCCAAGAGACAGGCAGAGCTCCAGAGTCTCAATGCGTGGATGAGACGATGGTGCAGGGAGGAGGGCTTTAGATTTGTTAGGAACTGGGCAACATTCTGGGGAAGGGGGAGCCTATTCCGAAAGGATGGGCTCCATCTTAACCAGAGTCGGACCAGACTGCTGGCATCGGCGTTTAAGAAGGAGATAGAGCAGCTTTTAAACTAGAAATGGGGGGAAGGCCGACAGTCGCTCAAAAGAGCATGGTTCGGGATAAGGTATCTTTCAAAGATATCACCATAACAGGGAAGATAGAGTATCCTGATAGTGAGGTTGCAAAAGAGATTGTAGTAGATCGGGTATCTTTAAATAACAATAAAAATCAGACAAAAGATTGCCAATTAATACTGTCAAGTACTAAGCATGATGTACTTAGGAACAACAAACATAGTTTGAAATGTCTATATGCGAATGCCAGGAGCCTAAGAAATAAGATGGGGGAGTTGGAATATATTGCACTAAATGAAAAATTAGATATAATAGGCATCTCTGAGACCTGGTGGAAGGAGGATAACCAGTGGGACACTGTCATACCGGGGTACAAATTATATCGTAGTGATAGGGTGAATCGGATTGGTGGAGGGGTAGCGTTGTATATTAACGAGAGCCTTGAATCAAATAGATTGAAAATTCTGCAGGAAACAAAACACTCCTTGGAATCACTGTGGATTGAAATTCCATGTGCAAAGGGGAAAAGGATAGTGATAGGAGTGTACTACCGTCCGCCTGGCCAGGACGAACAGACGGATGCGGAAATGTTAAAGGAAATCAGGGACGCAAACAAACTGGGCAACACAATAATAATGGGGGATTTCAATTACCCGCATATAGACTGGGTTAATGTAACATCTGTACACGCAAGGGACATAGGATTTCTTGATGAAATCAAGGACAGCTTCATGGAACAGCTAGTTCAGGAGCCGACAAAAGAAGGAAAAATACTAGACTTAGTCCTTAGTGGTGCTCATGATCTAGTGCAGGGGGTAACGATACGAGGGCCGCTTGATAACAGTGATCATAATATGATCGGTTTTGATATTGGCATTGAAGGAAGTGAAACTAGGAAATCAAGTACGCTAGCGTTTAACTATAGAAAAGGTGATTACGACAAAATGAGAAAAATGGTGAAAAAAAGACTGAAAGGAGCAGCTCGCAGAGTAAAAAACTTGCATCAGGCGTGGATGCTGTTTAAAAACACCATCCTGGAGGTTCAGGACAAATATATTCCACGTATTAGAAAAAAGGGAAAAAAGACTAAACGTCAGCCGGCGTGGCTAAACAGTAAGATAAAGGAAATCATTAGAGCCAAAAAACAATCCTTCAGAAAGTGGAGAAGAGAACCAACTGAAAGTAACAGGATAGATCATAAGGAATGCCAAGCCAAATGCAAAGCGGAGATAAGGAGGGCAAAAAAAGGACTTTGAGAAGAAATTAGCGTTGGAAGCAAAAATACATAGTAAAAATTTTTTAGATACATTAAAAGCAGGAAACCGGCCAAAGAGTCGGTTGGGCCGCTGGACGAAAATGGTGTTAAAGGGGCGATCAAGGAGGACAAAGCCGTAGCGGAGAAATTAAATGAATTCTTTGCTTCGGTCTTCACCGAGGAGGATTTGGGGGGGACACCGGTGCCGGAAAGAATATTTGAAGCGGGGGAGTCGGAGAAACTAAACAAATTCTCTGTAACCTTGGAGGATGTAATGGGTCAGTTCAGCAAGCTGAAGAGTAGTAAATCACCGGGACCTGATGGTATTCATCCCAGAGTATTAATAGAACTAAAAAATGAACTTGCGGAGCTACTGTTAGAAATATGCAATCTGTCCCTAAAATCGAGTGTAGTACCGGAAGACTGGAGGGTAGCCAATGTTACTCCGATTTTTAAGAAGGGTTCCAGAGGAGATCCGGGAAATTATAGACCGGTGAGTCTGACGTCGGTGCCGGGCAAGATGGTGGAGGCTATTATTAAGAATAAAATTGCAGAGCATATACAAAAACATGGACTGATGAGACAAAGTCAGCACGGATTTAGTGAAGGGAAGTCTTGCCTCACCAATCTAATGCATTTTTTTGAGGGGGTAAGCAAACATGTGGACAATGGGGAGCCGGTTGATATTGTATATCTGGATTTTCAGAAGGCGTTTGACAAAGTGCCGCACGAAAGACTCCTGAAGAAATTGCAGAGTCATGGAATCGGAGGTAGGGTATTATTATGGATTAAGAACTGGTTGAAAGATAGGAAGCAGAGAGTAGGATTGCGTGGCCAGTATTCTCAGTGGAGGAGGGTAGTTAGTGGGGTCCCGCAGGGGTCTGTGCTGGGTCCGTTGCTTTTTAATGTATTTATAAATGACCTAGAGATGGGAATAACTAGTGAGGTAATTAAATTCGCCGATGACACAAAATTATTCAGGGTCGTCAAGTCGCAGGAGGAATGTGAACAATTACAGGAGGACCTTGCGAGACTGGGAGAATGGGCGTGCAAGTGGCAGATGAAGTTCAATGTTGACAAGTGCAAAGTGATGCATGTGGGTAAGAGGAACCCGAATTATAGCTACGTCTTGCAAGGTTCCGCATTAGGAGTTACGGATCAAGAAAGGGATCTGGGTGTCGTCGTCGATGATACGCTGAAACCTTCTGCTCAGTGTGCTGCTGCGGCTAGGAAAGCGAATAGAATGTTGGGTGTTATTAGGAAGGGTATGGAGTCCAGGTGTGCGGATGTTATAATGCCGTTGTATCGCTCCATGGTGCGACCGCACCTGGAGTATTGTGTTCAGTACTGGTCTCCGTATCTCAAAAAAGATATAGTAGAATTGGAAAAGGTACAGCGAAGGGCGACGAAAATGATAGTGGGGATGGGACGACTTTCCTATGAAGAGAGGCTGAGAAGGCTAGGGCTTTTCAGCTTGGAGAAGAGACGGCTGAGGGGAGATATGATAGAAGTGTATAAAATAATGAGTGGAATGGATCGGGTGGATGTGAAGCGACTGTTCACGCTATCCAAAAATACTAGGACTAGAGGGCATGAGTTGAAGCTACAGTGTGGTAAATTTAAAACGAATCGGAGAAAATGTTTCTTCACCCAACGTGTAATTAGACTCTGGAATTCGTTGCCGGAGAACGTGGTACGGGCGGTTAGCTTGACGGAGTTTAAAAAGGGGTTAGATAGATTCCTAAAGGACAAGTCCATAGACCGCTATTAAATGGACTTGGAAAAATTCCGCATTTTTAGGTATAACTTGTCTGGAATGTTTTTACGTTTGGGGAGCGTGCCAGGTGCCCTTGACCTGGATTGGCCACTGTCGGTGACAGGATGCTGGGCTAGATGGACCTTTGGTCTTTCCCAGTATGGCACTACTTATGTACTTATGTACTTATGTACTCCCTTGCTTCACTGTGGAATGGATCCACAGAAGCTTAGCTGAAATTGGGTGACGGGGGGAAGAGGGGTTGGTGGTTGAGAGGCTAGGATAGGGGAGGGCAGACCTATATGGGGTCTGTGCCAGAGCCGGTGATGGGAGGCGGGACTGGTGGTTGGGAGGCGGGAAATACTGCTGGACAGACTTATACGGTCTGTGCCCTGAAAAAGACAGGTACAAATCAAGGTAAGGTATACACATATGAGTTTATCGTGGGCAGACTAGATGGACCGTGCAGGTCTTTTTCTGCCGTCATCTACTATGTTACTATGTTATATGTTATTTAGGGTGGGTCTCTGACCCTTCTCTTATCGATTTATTGATTGATCATCTTTTTAAAAACATTCACCCAAGGCAGTGTACAGCAAGAATAAGCTGAATACAAGCAACAGACAATTACAGCAGTACAATTATCCAAATAAGAGTACAAAGTATGGCATAGTCTGTTACTTACAATGCAATAAAACGTCTTAATAGGCAGCCCAGGGGTAACCAGAGGTGGAACATATACACAGAGGGGTCGATATTCTGAGGGATTTAATCAGGCAAGAGAGGCTCTCTGTGGAATATCAGTAGTAACTGTCTAGGCCTTTTAAAGTGTAATATCTGTGAAGCCTTAATATCCTAGAAGTATAATCTCAGCACATCAGCCACAACTAAAGCCTCTTTATTCTCTGAAATTTACTTTATTGAATAAATATAGATAGAGACTATTATAAAGAACAAAATTACAGAGCACATTCAAAAGCATGGATTAATGAGACAAAGTCAACATGGATTTAGTGAAGGGAAATCTTGCCTCACCAATCTACTACATTTCTTTGAAGGGGTGAACAAACATGTGGATAAAGGTGAGCCGGTTGATATTGTGTATCTGGATTTTCAGAAGGCGTTTGACAAAGTACCTCATGAAAGACTCCAGAGGAAATTGGAGAGTCATGGGATAGGAGGAACTGTCCTATTGTGGATTAAAAACTGGTTAAAAGATAGAAAACAGAGAGTAGGGTTAAATGGTCAGTATTCTTAATGGAGAAGGGTAGTTAGTGGGGTTCCCCAGGGGTCTGTGCTGGGACTGCTGCTTTTTAACATATTTATAAATGACCTAGATATGGGAGTAACTAGTGAGGTAATTAAATTTGCTGATGACACAAAGTTATTCAAAGTGGTTAAATCGCGGGAGGATTGTGAAAAATTACAAGAGGACCTTACGAGACTGGGCGTCTAAATGGCAGATGACGTTTAATGTGAGCAAGTGCAAAGTGATGCATGTGGGAAAGAGGAACCCGAATTATAGCTACGTCATGCAAGGTTCAACGTTAGGGGTCGCTGACCAAGAAAGGGATCTAGGTGTCATCGTTGATGATACGTTGAAACCTTCTGCTCAGTGTGCTGCTGTGGCTAAGAAAGCAAATAGAATGTTAGGTATTATTAGGAAAGGAATGGAAAACAAAAATGAGGATGTTATAATGCCTTTGTATCGCTCCATGGTGCGACCGCACCTCAAATATTGTGTTCAATTCTGGTCGCCGCATCTCAAAAAAGATATAGTGGAATTAGAAAAGGTGCAGAGAAGGGCGACGAAAATGATAAAGGGGATGTGACAACTTCCTTATGAGGAAAGGCTAAAGCGGCCAGGGCTCTTCAGCTTGGAGAAGAGACGGCTGAGGGGAGACATGATAGAGGTATATAAAATAATGAGTGGAGTGGAACAGGTGAATGTGAAGCGTCTGTTCACGCTTTCCAAAAATATTATTATTATTATTAGCATTTGTATAGCACTACCAGACGCACGCAGCGCTGAACACCTGATACAAAGAGACAGTCCCTGATCAAAAGAGCTTACAATCTAAATAATACAGACAGACAAGACAGTTACGGGTGAGGGAAGTAATGGGTGAGAAGGAAGGAAGGGACAAGGGGAGGGCAATTGAGTAGTGGCTAGGAGCTAAAAAGCAGCAGTGAAAAGGTGGGTTTCAGCATAGATTTGAAAACAGGTAGAGATGGAGCTAGACGTATAGGTCCAGGAAGTCTATTCCAGGCATAAGGTGCCGCGAGAGAAAAGGAGCAAAGCCTGGAGTTAGCAGTGGAGGAGAAGGGGGACGACAAGAGATTTGTCCAGTGAGCGGAGTTCACGGGGAGGAATGTAGGGAGAGATGAGAGTGGAGAGGTAATGGGGGGCTGCAGAGTGGATGCACTTAAAGGTCAGTACGAGAAGTTTAAACTGTATGCGGAAGCGGACAGGGAGCCAGTGAAGTGACTTGAGGAGCGGGCTAGTGTGGGTATAACGATTCTGGCGGAAAATAAGTCGTGCCGCAGAATTTTGGACAGATTGGAAATACTAGGACTAGGGGGCATGCGATGAAGCTACAATGTAGTAAATTTAAAACGAATTGGAGAAAATTTTTCTTCACTCAACGTGTAATTAAACTCTGGAATTCGTTGCCGGAGAACGTGGTAAAGGCAGTTAGCTTAGCGGAGTTTTAAAAAGGTTTGGACGGCTTCCCAAAGAAAAAGTCCATAGACCATTATTAAATGGACTTGGGGAAAATCCACTATTTCTGGGATAAGCAAGTATAAAATGTTTTGTACTTTTTTGGGATCTTGCCAGATTTAAAGTTTAATCCACAAATTAACCTTTTCCGTAGAAGGGAAGGTGGTAGAACTAGAGGACATGAATTGAGGTTGAAGGGGGGCAGACTCAGGAATAATGTCAGGAGGAGGTGGTGGAGATGAAAACAGTAATGGAGTTCAAACGTGTGTGGGATAAACACAAAGGAATCCTGTTTAGAAGGAATGGATCTACAGAATCTTAGTGGAAATTGGGTGGTGACGCTGGTAATTGGAAACAAAACGGGAGCTGGGCAGACTTCTACGGTCAACGCCCTGATTGTGACTGAATAGATATGGAGGGGCTGGAGTGTAAATTTTAAGGGCTTCAATGTTAGTTTCAGAACTTTTAGTACAAGAACAGTGCTGGTCAGACGTCTACAGTCTGTGCCCTGAGAATGACAAGGACAAATCAAACTCAGGTATCACATTATACCATGTAAAATGAGTTTATCTTTTTGGGCAGACTGGATGGACCGTAAGGTCTTTATCTGCCGTCATTTACTATGTTACTATGTTACTCTTTGGGGTTCTACATGGAATGTTGCTACTAATTGGGATTCCGGAATCTTGTAACTCTTTAGGATTCCAGAATCTTCAGAACTTTTAGTACAAGAACAGTGCTGGTCAGACGTCTACGGTCTGTGCCCTGAGAATGACAAGGACAAATCAAACGGGTATAAAGTATCACATACAATGTAAAATGAGTTTATCTTGTTGGGCAAACTGGATGGACCGTTCAGGGCTTTATCTGCCGTCATTTACTGTGTTACTATGTTACTCTTTGGGGTTCTACATGGAATGTTGCTACTAATTGGGATGCTGGAATCTTGTAACTCTTGAGGATTCCAGAATCTTCAGAACTTTTAGTACAAGAACAGTGCTGGACGGACTTCCATGATTTATGCTCCGATTGTGACTGAATAGATAGGGATGGGCTGGAGTGTAAATTTTAAGGGACTTTGATGTTAGCTTCAGAACTTAGTACAAGAACAATGCTGGTCAGACGTCTACAGTCTGTGCCCTGAGAATGGCAAGGACAAATCAAACTCAGGTATAAATATCACATACCATGTAAAAAGAGCTTATCTTGTTGGGCAGACTGGATGGACCGTAAGGTCTTTATCTGTCGTCATTTACTATGTTACATCCCTCAGTACCGGCGCTGGACTGCTGGTGGTTGTTTGCAGTGGTTCTGCTGAGTAAGTCACTAGCTAATAGCTCAGGGTCCAGCTTTTAAACAATACTGAGGTTTTAAAGTTTATAATTTGTCAACAGGCTTTGAGGTCACTTGGGTGCACACAACAGGGGCTCTTTGAAGATTGCAATCAGAGGCTTGCGGTCAGCTTCTGCTGTAATTATGTCTCGGTCACAGAGGTAATGATGAAAGCGCTGACAGACATACAAAATGCTGAGACATTCTTTTTCAATTTGTACATAATTTTACTCATAATATGTCCATAATTTTGCTTGGCTGGGATAAGCCTCCTGGATGCAAAAGCCACTGGCTGACACTCTTTCATTAAGCAGCCAAGTCCATTTTTGCTGGAGTCATTCATATCACAAAAGGCTTGTTGACATCATAGTTCCTCAACACAGGAGCAGCAGCGACCAAACGATTTATTTCCTGCACTGCCTGCCTGGTGATGTTTGGAATTCAGTGCCACGCTGCATCTTTATCCAGAAATCCTCTCAACAGCTCCTGTATCTCAGACAGACATGCAATGAATTTCACTAACGTCCAAAAAGTGGCATGTCTGCATTTGGACGTCTTTCTCACAAAAAATGTCCATATCAGCGTTTTCAAAACCTATTTTTAGACGTTTTTCTCTGAAGTCCTTCAGAAGTGCATCCAAATCTCAAGGGGAAGTGCCAGGGGCATGTTCAGGGTGGAACTTGGCCATTCCTAAGACTTAGACATTTTTCAGCCATAATGGAAGAAAACAAAAACGTCCAGGACTAAAACTTAGACGTTTTGAGCTAGACCTGTTTTAGTACAAATAAAGCACAAAAAGGTGCCCTAAATAATCAGATGTCCACTGGAGGGAATCAGGAATGACCTCCCCTTATTCCCCCAGTGGTCACTAATCCCTTCCCACCCCCTAAAAATGTGATGAAAAACATCACTTGCCAGCCTCTGTGTCACCCTCAGATGTTATACTCAGGTCCATTAGAACTGCATGCAGGTCCCTGGAGTAGTCTAGTGGTGGGTGCAGTACACTGCAGACAGGTGGACCCAGGCTCCTACCTCCCCTTACCTGTTACAGTTGTGGAGGAAACTGTGAGCCCTCCAAAACTCACCAGAAACCCACTGTAGCCGCATATAGGTGCCCCCTTCAACTGTAGTGGTGTACGGTTGGGGGTAATGGGTTTTGGGTGGGTTTTGAGGGGCTTAGCAGACAAGGTAAGGGAGCAATGGTGAGATGTGTACCTGGGAGCATTTTACGAAGTCCACTGCAGTGCCCCCTAGGGTGCCCTATTGCTTTCCTGGGATGTCACTTTTCCATTATTGTACCTGATGCCAAGCTGTCTATCTTTTATTACATTGCAACTGAAGCTTTTACCTCCTCAGTGCATGCAAATGGTTTCATCCCTGTGTGGATTCTCTGGTGGCATGCGAGGCTTTCTTTCCAACCAAAGCTTTTACCACACACAGAACATGTAAATGGTTTCACTCTATTGTGGATTTTCGTGTGTATTGTGAGGTCTGCCTTCTGCCTAAAGCCTTTACCACACTCAGGGCAGGTATATTGTTTCACTGCAACATGGATTCTCTGGTGGACTGTGAGGCTGTCCTCAATGACGCTTTTACCACACTGTTTTAACTTCTGAATGGATTCTGTGGTTCATTGTTAGACCAGTCCATACAACTCATGATATTATAGATCTGTCCTTCCACTTCCCTTATCTCCTCCCAGTCTGGCAGTATTTGTTTCGGGTATAGTCTCATCATAGGAGCCAACTTTTCAAAATTATTGGGGGTGCTAAGCCCAATGAACATAACCCCTCCCTGGACACATACAAGGAATTTTCTCAATATTAGGGGTGCTCAAGCACCCACAGCACCCACAGAGTCGGCTCCAATGAGTCTCATTGTGCTAAAGTCAACATGTTTGAAGTCTAGTACTTTGAGCTTGGTGTATGTAGACACGGATTTTAGCTTTTCAATCAAACCATAGTGGATGATGATCACTGCTGCCCTGGTAGATCCCTATCCAGACCTTGGACACACTGTCTCCACTTGTGAGCACTAGATCCAGTGTCGCCCCTTCCTCTTGGGTTCCATCACCATTTGCCTGAGTAGAGATCCTTGAAAGGCATCCATGTTCTCTCAACTTTTTTCCATTGTGCAGATGGGGTGATCCAGTCCACATTTTTTATTTATTTATTACATTTGTATCCCACATTTTCCCACCTATTTGCAGGCTCAATGTGGCTTACAGAGTTTGATTATGACATAACCATTCCATGATATCAGATACAATTGGTGATGTACAAAGATAGAGTAAGGGAAGGTGTTAGGCAGGATAGAAGGTGGACTTTAATGATTGGGTGGATCGGTGAGGTAGTTGTGTAAGGTTATGGGTTCTCTTTGTAGGCCTTGTTGAAGAGATGTGTCTTCAAAGATTTGCAGAAGTTGGTTGTTTCATCAATCGCTTTCAGGGCTGTAGGTAATACATTCACTGCGTGCTCATGTTGAAATCTCCAAACAACAGCCCCCCCCCCCCCCTTCACTCCCACATCTTTTAGATATCTATAACCAGATCTCGTATGTACTGTGTAGCTTTGTGCCTGGTCTCCTCCTCTACTTTGTGCAGATGAACGAGTTACTGAGATGGTTTCTTTGACTAGTTTCTCCACTGTAATCTTGCTTATACTGGTGGTGACATCCCTGGCTCATACATTTAGACTTGCCACTCCTGGTAAAGGAGATGGAACGATCCTCCTATGAGGAAAGGCTAAACAGGTTAGAGTCTTCAAGGCTGAGAGGGGATATGAGAGAGATCTATAATATCATGAGTTATATGGAACATGTAAATAAGGAACCATTATTAAGCCTGACAAATAATACTAAGCCTAGGGGATGCTTGATGAAACCAGTAAGCGGCACATATCAAATGAATCAGAGAAAGTACTTTTTCATTCAATGCATAATTGAGATGTGAAATTTATTGCTGGAGGAAGTGCTCAGGATTTCAGGAGAGATTAGATACCATCCTAGAGGAAAAGTTAATAAACAATTATAAGCCGGGTAGACTTGGGAAGGTCACAGCATGTCTTTGGGAGTAACTGAAAGGAATGGATCTACTTTTTTGGGAACCTACTGGGTACTTGTGACCTGGACTGGCCATTATCAGAGACACAATGCTGGGCTTGATGGGCCTTTAGTTGACCAAGTATGGTACTTCCCATGTGTGTATATTCTTTCTGAGTTTTTCTGGGATAGACTTAGTGATTTGCTAGTCAATTAGACATCTTTCAATCAGTTTTTGTGGTTAAGAGAAGATAGGATGAAATGTACCACATTCTGCCCCTCTCTTTCGGGTATTGTAGATTTTGAGGAGGGTGAAGCTGGGGTTAGCACTGACACATGTAGCTCGGGTCAAGCTTGCAGGATTTTGCTATGATTACAATCCACTCATGTTTCTGTCTGACAGGCTGGGTTTGTGTCTGATGGGTCCCTGAAGGACATGGAGAGCTCCCAGAATTCTCGCTTTGGTTCTTCTATTGCCGCTGTTCCAGATCTCAATCAGGACTCATACAATGATGTCGTCGTTGGTGCCCCACTAGAAGAGGACCACAAAGGAGCAATCTACATCTTCCATGGCTTCAAAAGGAACATCTTGAAGAAGTGTAGGCAGGTGAGTGCTGGCACTCTTTGTATGACTGGTCTCCTTAAATACTATGCACCAATACAGCAGGAGGTACAGGCAGGTCTCCTTTAATATTGCACATCTTTGTAGAAATGGGCAGATCTCCTTTAATGATGTCCATCCTGGACCAACCAGATACTCATTGGTAGTGTTGTCAGTTGCAATGCAGAGAACTTGGGTTCAATTCCTTACTCGGTCTTCTACTCCCCTGGTCAGCCAGTGCTGGAGGTGCTGCAGATGGGGGTGGGGGGGTGAGGGTGAGGAGATGGGGTTAAGAGTATTGTAAAGCAAGTGGTAAGAGCAGTTAATGTAGCTGGGAGTGGTAGCATGGAATGTTGCTAAAATTTGGGTTTCTGCCAGGTACTTGTGACCTGGATTGGAAATGGGATACTGGGTTAGATGGACCATTGCTCTGACCCAGTATGGCTGTTCATATGTTCTTATTTCTAACCATTATTAAGGTAGACCTGAGGAAAGCCATTCTCTTCACACACAGAAATAGTCCTGACTCCAAACATTTGTCTCAAATGAGAAAATACGCTTACTGACAAGAAGAATTAGTAATAACCTTAGAAACAATTTGCAGAGTCACCAAAAAACAAACAATTGCTTAGCCATAAGGTAGAGAACACATACAAAGTCAGATGACCATGCAAAGTCAGCTTCTTGAACCTCTGAATGCCCCCAGTCCTTCTCTTCCACATCCAAAGAAATAGATCACAGCAAATACCCTGTTGATGAACAATGCAGCAAGAACAAATCTCCGTCCTAGGCACCACTCAACTGAATTCATTCTGGACTTACTCCAGCTGGTGGTAGGAAAGCAAACCACGTGGAGAGTCTTTCCTCCCTGGTGCATTGGAGACTGCAGCCCCCTGTGACATCCCACCTCTCCCCTACTCACAGCACTCCTCAAAGCTCCTTGAGTCCCCTTTATACTTTGGGGATAGGCACCACCCTCAATGGACATTACATCACCCTATAGGAACCCTCCCAGTTCGGGAGTGTTCTCACTTTCCAACACATAGCCAGAAAACATTCCTTGGTAGAGCCCTGGGAGTCTGTATACTAACGTCTCAAACATCTGACACTCCCTAATCTACATCTATCGTATTTGTACCTCATTATGCCCCTAATCTTTGAATGCTATCCTTTGCATAGCTTCTGTCATATCTATATCTACCTCATCCTCTGCCTTGCGTACGGCATTGTTTCAGGATCCTTCTCAACACAACATGGAATCAGAGAAAATGACGACAGATAAAAGACCACGGAGCTCGTTTTCAAAGCACTTAGACTTACAAAGTTCCATAGGAACCCTTTGTAAATCTAAGTTCTTTGAAAATAACACTTCTATATGGCCTATCCAGTCTGTCCATCCATGCCATCTACTATCCCCTCCTCTTCCTTAGAGATTCTATGTACTTGTCCCAAGCTTTCTTGAATTCAGATACAGTTTTTGTCTCCACTGTGAGGAAGTTCCACAGATTCACCACTTGTTCCACGAAGCAGTATTTCCTCAGGTTACTCTGAGTCTGTCATCTTCCACCGTCATTCTGTGCCCCCTCATTTCAGAACTTCATTTAATTGAGAGACTCGCTTCCTGTGCATTTATGCCAAAGAGATATTTAAACATCTATATCATATCTCTCCTCCCCTACCTTTCTTCCACAGTATACATATTGAGATCTTTAAGTCTATCTCCATATGCTTTATTATGAAGACCACTGACTATTTTAGTAGCCACCCTCAGGACCAACTCCATCCTGTTTATATCTTTTTGAAGTTGAGGTCTCCAGAATTGTATACAGTAATGTAAACATAGAAAGATGAAGGCAGATAAAGACCACCTGGCCTATCCAGTCTGCCCAACCAAGCCAACTATTCTCCCTTTCGCTCCCTTAGATATCCAGTGTACTTGTCCCAAGTTTTCTTGAATTCAGATACAGATTTTGTCTCCACCACCTCCACCAGGAAACCGTTCCATTAATTCACCACCCTCTTCATGAAGAAGTATTTCCTCAGGTTACACCTGAGTCTATCTCCTTTCACCTTCATCCAATGCCCCTCATTCCAGAGCTTCCTTTCAATTTAAAGAGACTCATCTCATGTGCATTTATGCCACATAAGTATTTAAATGTCTCTATCTCCTCTCTCCCTCCTTTCTTCCAAAGTATACATATTGAGATCTTTAAGTCTGTCCACATGCGTTATGACGAAGACCACCAACCATTTTAGTAGCCGCCCTCTGGACCAACTCCATCCTGTTATATCTCTTTGAAGGTGGGTCTCCAGAATTGTACAGAATATTCTAATCACCAGAGTCATACACAGGGCATCATCGCCTCCTTTTTCCTACTGGTCATTCCTTTCTCTATGCACCCAAGAATCCTTCTACGCGCCATCACCTTTTCTACCTGTTTGGCCACCTTAAGATCGTCACATGCAATCATACCCAAGTCCTGCTCCTCTTTCGTGTACAAAATTCCTCACTAATTCCAGATCATTCTTCAAGTTTCACTAGGTCTTTCCTCATGTTATCCACACCATCCACAAAGAGACAAACCTTACCAGACAGCCCTTCAGCAATATCGCTTACAAAAAAACTGGCCCAAGAACCGAACCTTGCAACACACCACTGGTAACATCCTTGTCCTCAGAGTGATCTTCATTTACCACTACCCTTTGTCACCTTCCGCTCAACCAGTTCGTAACCCAGTCAGTCACTTTAGGGCCCATACCAAGGGCACTCAGTATATTTATTAGTTGTCTACGCGGAACCATGTCAAAGGCTTTGCTAAAATCTAAATACACCACATCTAGCGCTGTCCCTCAATCCAGCCAGGGCCATGCCAACATGGTAAGCGAGGTAAGCACAGCAGGAGGGCGCTATCCTCTGGGGGGCGCCCTGCCGTGCCATGCTTACCTCGCCCTCTCCCATGTCCCAACTACCCGCCCTCTTCTCCCCCCCCCAACAAGATCCCTTTTCATTTTACCTCCATCCGGCAGCGAAGGCGCAGCGTCAGTGAAGGAGGTGGCGCTCCCCACGTCTCTACTAGTCTTCCCTTCGCTCAGTGTTCCACCTTCTTCTCACGTCAAGGAAATGACATCAGAAGAAGGCGGGACATTGAGCGAAGGGAAGACTAGTAGAGATGGCGGGAGCGCTGCCTCCTTCACTGACGCGGCGCCTTCGCTGCCGGACGGAGGTAAATTTAAAAGGGATCTTGGGGGGGGAGAAGAGGGCAGGCAGTTGGAACATGGGAGCGGGAGGGCAGGGGAGAGAGGAGCGTGGATGGGAGGGCAGCGATCACCTTCACGGGGGGAGGAGGGGGCGCGCGTGCCAACTGTTCGTCTGCGGGGGGCACCAACTGTTCATCTGCGGGGGGGGCGCCAACTGATCCTCTGCAGGGGGGCGCCACAGACCCTTGGCATGGCCCTGAATCTAGCTCTCCAATCACCCAATTAAATTAATCGGATTTATCTGACAAGACCTGTCTCTAGTGAAGCCATGTTGCCTCAGGACCTGTAAGTCCATTGGATTCCAAAAACTTTACTATTCTGTTTTAAAAGCAATTCCATTAATTTACTCACCAGAGTCTTATACAGGGGCATCATCACCTCCTTTTTCCTACTGGCCATTCCTCTCCCTATGCACCCAAGCATCCTTCTAGCTTTCGCTCTTCTTTCATGCACAAAAGTACTTCACCGCTTATGCTATGCTGCTCCCTCAGGCTTCTGTAGCCCAAATGCACAACCTTGCATTTTTCAGCATTAAATCTTAGCTGCCAAATTCTGGACCATTTTTCAAGTTTCACTAGATCCCTACTCGCGTTATTCGCACCATCAGAGTTACCAAGGATGGGGTTTATCTTGAGTGTGCTCAGATCTTCAGGAGCAGGGAGTCTTGAGCACAGGGTACGCTCAGTTCACCAGGAATGGAGCTGAAAATGTATGTGGTAGCAGGTGGGGCTTGACCTCTGTTACTCTTCTTATTGTGCAAAGTTCTTCATTCAGATGACCCTGGAGCATGCATCTCCGACATGCTAGTTGTCGTCATCTAGCCATAATTAACTTGAGCACTGTGGCTGCAGCAGGTAATCAAAATATCAAGGGAAGATGAACATATCTATGTTGAATGTGCCTCTTTATGACTGGAGGGAAAACTAGTGAAGATCCACCAGCAGTGGTACTAGTGAAAACCAGGAACCAAACTGCAGCCACCCCAAGCTGCATGATGGGGACCATCTAATCCATGCAAGAACCCTCCTGTAGCTCTGGTGGAGGAAAAGAGAAGGGAGAAAATGGGTGATATAGAGAAAGGGATATGAAATGAGCCTCCTCTTTGTAAGAGTGGGACAGATGTAGGATAAGCCCGCTGATTGGGAAGGCTGAAGGGAAGAGTGAGAGGTTAGACCATCCTTTTGGGGGATAAAGGTGAAGGGTCTAAGATGAGCCCAGGGAAAGGTGTAAGATCAACCCTCTGCTCACTGCAGGGGACAGAGAAGATCCTTTAAGCTGCTCTTTACCCTCCCACAGTGAACTCATTCAGTAGAAATGGAATTTGGGGGTGAGCGATCAGGGGTGGGTGAGGATGGGGGGCAGTCATTGGAGATGGTTTCTGCTTTGTGTTTCCCCAGAGAATAGCAGCTTCGGACCTGGCTCCAGGCCTGCAATACTTTGGCTGCAGCATCCATGGGGAGCTGGATATGAATGAGGACGGGCTGGTGGACCTGGCTGTGGGGTCTCTGGGCAATGCTGTGCTCTTGTGGTATGTCGTTTATCTGTATGTGCTCGTCAGGTTTTGTCATAGAGCTCCATGAGGTTATCGTACCTCGACAATACATCAGTTATTACCAGTAGACAAAGCAGGGCAGTGCGGAATTAGCCTAGTGGCCAGACTAGCAGGCTGAGAACCAGAGAAGCTGGGTTCGAATCCCACCGACACTCCCTGTGATATTAGACTAATTACTTAACTTTCCATCAACATAGGTACAAATGAGAGGGACGAGAGAGTTATAGATTATGAATACAGGTCATAGATGATAAATGTGTTGCTGGATGCAATAATTTCCATTACAGTAATCAAGATGGGTCCAAACTGTAAGGACAGGATGTGGTCAGATGAAAAGAGGCCAGATTATGTAAGGGTTGATTATAGATTATTTTGACCCACCCAGTCTGACTGGTTAAAATCAAACTAAGTATAATCTTTCAACTCAGGAGCTTAACCGAGATTGGATAGCAGAGCCGGTAGTGGGAGGCGGGGCTGGAGGTTGGGAGGCGGGGATAGTGCGGGGCAGATTTATACGGTCTGTGCCAGAGCCAATGGTGGGAGGCGGGACTGGAGGTTGGGAGGCAGGGATAGCGCTGGGCAGACTTATATGTTCTGTGCCAGAGCGGTGGTGGGAGGCAGGATAGCGCTGGGCAGACTTATACAGTCTGTGCCAGAGCCGGTGGTGGGAGGCGGGGATAGTGCTGGGCAGACTTATACGGTCTGTGCCAGAGCCAATGGTGGGAGGCGGGACTGGAGGTTGGGAGGCAGGGATAGCGCTGGGCAGACTTATATGTTCTGTGCCAGAGCCGGTGGTGGGAGGCAGGGATAGCGCTGGGCAGACTTATACAGTCTGTGCCAGAGCCGGTGGTGGGAGGCGGGGATAGTGCTGGGCAGACTTATACGGTCTGTGCCCTGAAGAGCACAGGTACAAATCAAAGTAGGGTATACACAAAAGTAGCACACATGAGTTGTCTTGTTGGGCAGACTGGATGGACCGTGCAGGTCTTTTTCTGCCGTCATCTACTATGTTACTATGTAACTGTTCAAGCTTAACCTTCTGAAGATATCTCTCCTTATGTTTAAATATATTTTTTATTAGACAAAATTGTCAATCCTAGAACAGCATTCAAAAATGATAACATGTAAAACGTTATGCCAAATTATAAAACTAGAGTGTACCATATGGCATGAGCCAGGCCACGTGATACATGATATCACAGATCACGACTTTTTCTGATTTCTTAATAACAAGCAGTTGTGTTTTTCCCTGTTTAGCTCTCTACCATCAGAGTATATGACCCTATCCAGCTCATTTTCGAAGGAGATTGCCGGCCATCTTCCGACACAAATCGGGAGATGGCCGGCGATCTCCTGAAGTTGGCCAAATCGGTATAATCGAAAGCCGATTTTGGCCGGCTTCAACTGCTTTCCGTCGCGGAGGCGGCCAAACTTCAAGGGGGCGTGTTGGTAGCGTAGAGAAGGCGGGATGGGGGCAGGACGAGGGCGTGCTTTCAGATGGCTGGCTTCGCCCAATAATGGAAAAAAGAAGGGCGCCCCTGGCGAGAATTTGGTCCGCTTATTTGGTCCCTTTTTTTTCAGGTCCAAGTCCCAAAAAAGTGCCCGAACTGACCAGATGACTACCGTAGGGAATCGGGGATCACCTCCCCTGACTCCCCCAGTGCTCACTAACCCCCTGCCACCCTGAAAAAACAACTTTAAAAACTTTCTTTGCCAGCCTCTATGCCAGCCTCAAATGTCATACTCAGGTCCATCGCAGCAGTATACAGGTCCCTGGAGCAGTTTTAGTGGGTGCAGTGCACTTCAGGCAGGCGGACCCAGGCCCATCCCCTCCCCCTACCTGTTACACTTGGGTTGGTAAATGTTAAGCCCTCCAAAACCCCCCAAAACCCACTGTACCCCTTAGGGCTATGGTAGTGGTGTATAGTTGTGGGTAGTGGGTTTTTTTTTGGGGGGGGGAGGGGTTGGGGGGCTCAGCACTCAAGGTAAGGGAGCTATTTTAATTTTTTTGTTTGCTTTTTAGAAGTGCCCCCTTGGGTGCCCGGTTGGTGTCCTGGCATGTGAGGGGGACCAGTGCACTACAAATCCTGGCCCCTCCCACGACCAAATGCCTTGGATTTGGCTGGGTTTGAGATCACCGGCTTCGGTTTACATTATGGGCAAAAACCGAGGCCGGCCATCTCAAACCCGGCCATCTCTGATACTTGGGTGGCCCCAACCGTATTATTGAAAAAAAAGATGGCTGGCCATCTTTTTCGAAAATACGGTTGGCTCCGCCCCTTCGAGGCGCCGTCCTCGGAGATGGCCGGCGCCGTTCGAAAATGCCTCTCCATGAGTTCCCAAATCCAGACACTCTCCCCCCTCATCTGCACTCCACACCCTCGTGCTTTTGCCTACAGAAGGTCTGCTCCAAGCACCCCATTACCCTACAGAGAAGTATTTTCTCACATTTTTTTCTGACATCATATCAAGACGTCTTCCTGAATTTCTTGTTCCATAGTATATTGTATCTGTCCAAACTTTACTGAAGCCTGTTAAGTATTCAAATGTTTCTATCACATCCCTCCTATCTTGCCACGAGTGCATTTGAAGTATCTGAAACGCTTCTGTGGTTGTGTTGCAGGCTCTGCACCATTTTAATTGCCCTTCTCTGAACCTCTTCCATACGCTCTTGATCCTCCGCCCTCCCCTGCCACCAGCGGCACCTCTCCACCACCGCCGATCAGGAAGGCGACGGTGCATCAGGCCACTCGACACCTGGCTGGTGCTTTGACTTGCTTGACAGTACAGAGTCCATCATAGTTCAAAGTTCCACTTCAGCCCCGGGCAGTAAGGGGAAGAGGGTGCAGTCTGGGGTACCCCAATATCTTCATCCTTCTTCCAAGCACTGGGAGGAGAGAAAACTGGGGGTTTAGCTGGTGAGGCATGAAAAGGGTTTGGAGGATGAGAAGAGGCGAGGGAGAACTGGAGGTGGACAGGAGAATTGGTTGGGGGAAGATGAGCTGGGGATCAGTTAAATGAGGCTGAGGGATGAGCGGTGAATCAGCTAAGGGGATTGGTGACAGGGAGAAGAATGAGTAGTATGTAAGGGAAAAGAAAGTAGGGAGTGCAAGAGAGAGGTGCAGGATTTTGGAGGTACTAAGAAAGGAGATCAGAAAAAGGAAGGGGGTGTAAGAAGCAGTGCCAGTCAGTGGCGTTCCGACGCTGGCTGACACCCAGGGCAGATCGCCGATGCACCCCCCCCCCCCCCTGGGTGCAGCGCGACCCCCCCCCCCCCCCGGCGAAATGACACCCCCCCGGTTGCACGCCGCTGGGGGGTGCCGCAGCGCGCGCCTGTCGCCTCCGAGTTCGCATGTGTTCACTGCTCCCTCTGCCCCGGAACAGGAAGTAACCTGTTCCGGGGCAGAGGGAGCAGTGAACACATGCGAACTCGGAGACAGGGCGACAGGCGCGCGCCACGGCATTCCCCCCAGCGGTGTGCACCCGGGGCAGACCGCCCCCACCGCCCCCCCCCCCTTGGTACGCCACTGGTGCCAGTGTTAGAGGAGGAATACCTGCTTTGCTCCCAGCTTGCATTCTCCCCTACCCTCAGATCCCAGTACCTCTGCCTCAACCCTCCCAATTCCTCTCGCCCTCTATACCAGATCCACTGCCCTCCCTTTCCCCCACCATTCCCAGTTCTGTCTCCTTCCTTCCTTTCCTATCCCAGGTCATCTCTGTTCCTCCTGTCCCCTATTTCTGGCCCTCTTACCTTCTCCTTTACTCCCTCATCCCCTCTTGTCTCTTTCCTTCTCTTTTTCCATCCCCAGTACAGTGCTCTCTCCTCCACCCTTTCCCCATTCCCAGTGTGGTGCTGTCTCCCATGTTCTCCCCATTCCCAGTGTGGTGCTGTCTCCCCCACATTGTGTCCATTCCCATTGCAGGGTGCTCTCTCCCTCACCCTCTCCCCCACCAACATGACATCCATGCTATGGTGCTCTCTCTCCCATCCTATCCCCTTGTCGTAAGTGAGGAAAGGCTAGAGCGGTTAGGGCTCTTCAGCTTGGAGAAAAGGTGGCTGAGGGGAGATATGATAGAGTTATATAAAATAATGAGTGGAGTTGAACGGGTAGATGTGAAGCGGTCTGTTCATGCTTTCCAAAAATACTAGGACTAGGGGGCATGCGATGAAGCTACAATGTAGTAAATTTAAACGAATCAGAGAAAATGTTTCTTCATTCAATGTGTAATTAAACTCTGGAATTTGTTGCCAGAGAATGTGGTAAAGGTGGTTAGCTTAGCGGAGTTTAAAAAAGATTTGGACGGCTTCCTAAAGGAAAAGTCCATAGACCGTTATTAAATGGACTTGGGGAAACCCACTATTTCTGGGATAAGCAGTATACAATGTTTTCTACTTTTTGGGGATGTTGCGGGTATTTGTGACCTGGATTGGCCACTGTTGGAAACAGGATGCTGGCTTGATGGAACTTGGGTCTTTCCCAGTATGGCAATACTTATGTGCTTATGAAATTATAGCATCCAATTTAATAGACCTATATCTTCCACGTGTGGGGACTTAGATCAAACTACATAATAACAATTATCCCAAACACTTTCATTTCAAATGTCCATATAGCAATACTAACTCCTAGTACCCCAGTGCTTCACATCAGACATTTATTCAAAACGGGGATCTTCAGATTTTCAACTCTCCACCATTCGGGACTTTTGTCACCGTGACTTGGCGTTGCTTACATCCTCATTGATCAGCCCGTGCAGAATTTTTTACTTTTTTCTTTCATTTTGCTGTGAGAGGAAAAATGCTGCTGAACTACAGTTACAAAGCTAAGTTTTGAATTGAATTATAGTTCACGTTTATAAAGAAGCATTTGATATAGACTCATTCAGAAGCATATAAAAAGTAAAATGAAAGAAAAAAGTAAAAAATTCTGCACGGGCTGATCAATGAGGATGTAAGCAACGCCAAGTCACGGTGACAAAAGTCCCGAATGGTGGAGAGTTGAAAATCTGAAGATCCCCGTTTTGAATAAATATCTGATGTGAAGCACTGGGGTACTAGGAGTTAGTATTGCTATATGGACATTTGAAATGAAAGTGTTTGGGATAATTGTTATTATGAAATTATAGCTGCATATTTTCGCTGGTACGCCACCTTTCCTTTGAGCAAATTAGAGAGGCTCCTAGCAGGCCACCTCTTACAGAACTGCATCTTTTATTTGTACCTGTGCATGAATAAAATTTATGTTACTTTACTTTACTGAATTTATACCCCACATACGTCCGAGTCGGGGACTCAGTTCTATCTGGCTTACATTAAGTCCTGTCGGAATTACAATGGAGTCAATCAGATTTACTGCTAGGAGTCAGATGTACAAATAGAGTCAGATATACAATTCAAGTGTACCAGTTTCAGGTCAGGGGTGCATGAGAGAGTGAAGAGATATAGATGAGAGGTAGCGTAGTATCGTGGTCTGGGAATATTTGTTGTGCTGTCAAAAGAAGCTTAGATGGGAAGGCGGTAGAACTAGAGGACATGAAATGAGATTTAAGGGGGGCAGACTCAAGAAAAATGTCAGGAAGTATTTTTTCACAGAGAGAGTGGTGGATACTTGGAACGCCCTCCCGCGGAAGGTGGTAGAGATCAAAACAGTAACAGAATTCAAAAATGCTTGGGATAAACATAAAGGAATCCTGCTCAGAAGGAATGGATCCTCAGAAACTTAGCGGAGATTGAGTGGCAGGGCTGGTGGTGGGAGGCGGGGCTAGTGGTTGGGAGGCGGGGTTACTGCTGGGCAGACTTCTACAGTCTGTGCCCTGAAAATGGCAGATGCAAATCAAGGTCAGGTATACATATAAAGTAGAACAAACAGAAAAGTGGGCACAAAACCAGGAGTCCCAGAGACTGGATCACAGTAAAGCTAAAACCAAATTTTATTAATTAGTATATTTGACTCGACACAACCGTTGTGTTTCGGCCAAAAGGCCTGCATCAGGAGTCTAAATACTAAGGTAGTCAGCTAATGATGATCCAGAATAAGAAATACTGGAGAATAGTCTATAAATGGTCTTAAAAAAGACCTTTGTATCGAATCGTGGAACGGATCACTTGCGTGAAGGGTTCAGTCTCTGGGACTCCTGGTTTTGTGCCCACTTTTCTGTTTTTTTTACAAAGTATCCGTGGGTCTTCTTTGAGTTCTCCATGCTTTGTGGATTCTCTATACACATAAAGTAGCACATATGAGTTTCCCAGCATCCATCTCTGGGAAATTACAGGAGGTCAGGGGTCAGATTACACAGCGCAATTCTGTATCTCCAGTCTTTGCAGCCCCTCATTGGTGAAGGGGAGGGGTTGGATGGAGCAGGAAGAAGAAGACAACATCTTCTAAAGATGAAGCGGCAGCTGATACGCTGATGACGTCCCTGCCGTTCACCATTCTGTGCTCTCATTTCAGCAACTTTTTCTAACACCGTTATATACCTTGTTCCCCTTTTTAAGCAATTTGGGGGGGTGATACGGGAATAAAAGCAGGTGCTGAGAGAACACAGTCCCTCCTTCTCTGTGAAAATTCTTCCCGCGGTGGGTGGCTTTTGGATGGGGCTGGATTTATTAATTTATTTGAACTGTATTGTGTCTAATTTCGCACTGATCGAAAAGGTGGAATGGAAAAACTGGCAATGAAATTAAAGTAAAATGTATTTTATAAACTAGACACGTAGCACCAGCTCCTGTCAGCCCACCCACACTCCTGCCTCGGAGCAGCTGTATCTTGTGTGAGAGCAGCTTTGTACAGGGATGTCAGCTCCATGTGCCTCACCTGCCTGGGCCCCTCTTATAAACTTAGGGGCTGACATTCAAAATGATTTAATTGGCCAGAAATGGCTCCTGGCCGGTTAAATCACCTGTGTGGGGCACACATTCAGTGGCAGTTAACCAGTTACTGCTAAACAGCAGAGGTTTGGACAAGTTCCTGGAGGAAAAGTCCATAGTCTGCTATTGAGACAGACATGGGGAAGCCACTGCTTGTCCTGGGATTTGTAGCATGGAATGTTGCCACAATTTGGGTTTCTGCCAGGTACTTGTGACCTGGATTGGCCACTGGGCTAGATGGACCATTGGTCTGACTCAGCAGGGCCGCCGAGAGACAGAGCCGCTGCAGCCGCCGCCACCCCCCCCCCCCCCCTCCCCAGGCACAGCTGCCACCGCTGCCCTTTGCTTGCTTGCTCAGGCCGTCACTGTCCCATACCTTCCTATGTCAGTGCGTCTGCTTCTCCCCAGCCTCCAAGGGGGGGGGCTGGCACCGGGGTCTGTCTCTCTTCTCCTGTGTGCCGAGACCGGCTATTACATTAACACAATCACCCATGTCCCGACAGGAGTAGGAGAGAGACAGACCCCCCTTGGAGGCCGGGCCTGGGGAATTTGGCCCCCCTCGCAGCGGCCCTGTGACCCAGTATGGCTATTCTTATGTTCTTAACTATTTTGTGGCTGGTTTGGGGGCAGAGTCGGCATTTATTTTATTAATTTATTATCTCATTTATACCCCACATTTTCCCAACAGCGTCAGGCTGGTTAAGGTCTGATATTCAGCATTTAATTGTCTACATTAAGCGGCCTTATCGAACCACATAATTTATAAAACTCAGTCCTATATTTATCTGGTTTCACTTAGGCAGTTATGAGCTGAATATCACACTTAAGCACATAAGAGAGAGCTGGACACATAAACCCAGATATTACGTGCCAGGACATGAATAATGTTGCCAGCAGCTGATATCTACCCCTCGGTCTCCACATCTATTACTTTGACAAACATACAAATTTTGTCCTGTCAATAACGTTTCCTCAATCTGAATCTGCAGGGGAAGATGGGGCGAGAGAGAAAGCACTGAAGGCCTCTCCCACAACCCTTGCTGCTTTTTCCCAGGTCATGGTTATCACCAGCTGGGGGTGGAGGGCGGCAGAATAGAGGACGGGAAGTGGGGAGGGTCACGCTGCAGCCAGTTGCAGGGGGTGGGAGGCACTGGGTGGTCAATCCTCCTCCCCCGGGAAGGATAGTACATAAGTATTGCCATACTGGGAAAGACCAAAGGTCCATCGAGCCCAGCATCCTGTTTCCAACAGTGGCCAATCCAGGTCACAAATACCCAGCAAGATCCCCAAAATGTACAATACATTTTATGCTGCTTATCCCAGAAATAGTGGATTTTCCCCAAGTCCATTTAATAACGGTCTATGGACTTTTCCTTTAGGAAGCCATCCAAACCTTTTTTAAACTCCGCTAAGCTAACCGCCTTTACCACATTCTCTGGCAACGAATTCCAGAGTTTAATTACACATTCAGTGAAGAAACATTTTCTCTGATTCGTTGTAGCTTCATCGCATGCCCCCTAGTCCTAGTATTTTTGGAAAGCGTGAACAGACGCTTCACATCTACCCTTTCAACTCCACTCATTATTTTATAGCCCAGCATCTGAGTCCTAGATATTAAGCACTGATGGAGCACACGGTTAGATTTTATGTTCATCTATTGGGCTCATAGTTCAATCACTGGCCTCCGACTAGTAATCTTCAGGTCATCCGTGGCACCTGAATTAAGCTGGCAGTATAACGTACGATAGACTTTCTCTGCCCTACAGGACCCGCAGCGTGGTACAGATCAATGCCAGCATTAAATTCGAGCCCCTGAAAATCAACATCTTTACCAAGGACTGTAGAAGAAACGGGAAGGAGGCCACGTGCATGACAGCTTTCCTCTGCTTTACCCCCATCTTCCGCTCCCCCCTCTTCCAGGACCAGCACGTCGGTAAGTGATGGAACTTCTACCTCCTATCGCAGGTCAGTGTTCACAGGTTGACTCCCCTGCAATCCAAGGCATTCCTCTAGGAGGCGCACCCTTTCCCCTGCACTGAGAGGCAATGACTCGGGGGCGTTCAGGCCAAGGGAGGGTCAGTAACAGACATTTCCAGCACAATGAGAGTCTGCATGAGAAGCAGTGCCAAGCCGCAAGCGAGGAAAGAGCAGAACTGCCCATCTAGAAAGCACGCAGCATCCCAGGTGAATTGCAGAAAATCATCCCCATTCTGTTATACAGTTACCCCGGAATTGTCCCCATTCTCGTACAGAATTGTAGCATAACCCGGCACTGGTTCTAAATTTTGGACATAGACCTGACATAATTGAGGGAACCTAATTACTGCAAGGGCAGAGGCAGCTTTACTGCACACATGTCAGCTCTGCCCTTTGCCCACGCCACTGCCCTGCCCTTGCTACGCCACTGCTTAGGACTGCATTTAGGAAATGGCCCTCAAAAATTGGCCCTGAACGGTATTCTTTAACGGGCCTTCCAGGATCAGCAGCCTTTACAGAATAGCGCATAGTGCCGGGATCTGCGCCCAAAGTTAACTGCAAGGACTTACAGCAAGTGAAAGCTGGTGTAAATCCTGCTGCGTAAAGTCAGTCGCAGGTCACCGGTATTCGGCAATACTGCGAGGGTCTTTAGTGAATGCCCCTGACCCACTCATGCCCCTCCCATGGCCACTCCCACTTTTCAGTTGCGCACTATGAGATTCTCGTGCAGATCATTATAGAATAGCAGTTAGGAAGATGCGCCTGCAAATCCATAATGTTGCTCATTAGCGCCAGTAATTCTTAGCAGCTACTACTACTATTGGTTATCATTTCTAAAGCGCTACTAGACGTACTCAGCGCTGTACACTTGAACATGAAGAGACAGTCCCTGCTCAACAGAACTTACAATCTAATTAGGACAGACAAACAGGACAAATAAGGGAATATTAAAGTGAGGATGATAAAATAAGGGTTCTGAACAAGTGAATAAGGGTTAGGAGTTAAAAGCAGCATCAAAAGGTGGGCTTTTAGCTTAGATTTGAAGACGGCCAGAGATGGAGCTTGACGTACCGGCTCAGGAAGTCTATTCCAGGCATATGGTGCAGCAAGATAAAAGGAACGGAGTCTGGAGTTAGCAGTGGAGGAGAAGGGTGCAGATAAGAGAGATTTACCCAGTGAACAGAGTTCTCAGGGAGGGATAAGAGGGGAGAGGTACTGAGGAGCTGTAGAGTGAATGCACTTATAGGTCAATAAGAGCAGCTAATCATTAGCACTAATTGGCTTGTTAGCCGGGTTAGTTGTCCATCTCAAGAATTTCTGCCATTTAGACAATCTGGCCTTTAGCGACTTTCCCACGTTAGAGTATAAGATCAGTTACCCCCACAACCGAGGCGTCTAGGTTCTCTTATAGTTTCACCCGGCCTCGGTGCGCTCCCACAGACACTAGGTATAGAGCTACGAAAGTTAAGCCGCTATTTCAGGAACAGCGCTGAGGCGGCTCACTGGCATCTAACATTTATCACCACCATGAGTTGCATAAAGATTAAGCTGCACTTAATGCGTGACGCACGCTATATATAGCCCCTCCCCCCTTGCGTATGTATAGTAGCCACTTGCTTAGGTAATGTGCATTGAACACAAAAAAAAAGCGTTATAAAATGATTAGTGTCTCTCGGACGCAGTCTGTGCGCTGGGAAATAATGTCCAGGTGGGGACGGCGCGGACTGATTCTCCCTCAAGCTGCCACGAGCTGTTCAGGTTCCCCTAGAAGCAGTCGGTGTTCGTAATTAGCGTCCTGTGTTTCTGTCCTTTCTGTCTGCGCAGCAATCACCTATAACACTACCATCGACGAGCGGAGATACACCCCCCGGGCTATATTAGATGAAAATGGTGACAAATACACTCAGAGAAACATCGTGACAAGAGCTGCGAAAACGCACTGCGACCAGCTAAACTTCCACGTCCTGGTGAGTACAGCTAGGATCAGAGACGGGGCACAGGAGGACAGCGTCCTTTTGCTTTTCCATGTGACTTGTGAGAGGTGGGTACGAAGCAAGCAGAGCTCTGCCGACTCTCACTAACCTCATGTGGTCCTGTTCTGAGTCACCGGCAGCGCACCCAGCGGCTTGGGCTGAGACAGGAAAAGAAAGCCAAAGATGTGTCCTTTGATCTGGTTCAGACTTTTGCAGGAGGGTTTTTTGTTTCTGTCTGCCCTCAAACAATTGAATTCCTCTGTCTGCTCACACAGAAAGGGCCACTGCTTTTGGAAAAATGCTTAGTGCTCAGAGGAGACCATGGCTTTGGGCCAGATATTTCTTGTAGCTGCTCCCCCAGGTCTGAAAGTAGAGGGAGAGGGTTTGGCAACCTGTGTGTGTAGCTGCAGCTGCTGAAAAGCCTCTTTCCTGGTGGCAGATGCAGGGGAGAATATGACATACAGCAGCACTTCCAAGGGCCGCCGAGGGGGGGGGGGGGTGGACAAAATTTTCCGTGGTCCGGGCCTCCAAGGGGGACCTGGCCCCGGGGTCTCTCTCTCTCTCCTGCTTCTGACAGGACCCGGGTGATCGTGTCCCCACAGGAGCAGCAGAGAGAAAACTCCGGTGATCTCCCCACCCACTTGGAGGCTGGGGAGGTCCCGGAGGAGCAGACCCTGCAGGTCTTCCTCCAGCGCTGCTCTTCATTCTGCCCACTGCTTGCCAAGCGGCTGCTTTTTCTCTCAGGCTGCGCATGCTCGGTTTGAAACCAGCATGCCCTGAGAGAAAAAGCAACCGCAGGGGCAGGCAATGGGCAGAGTGAAGAGCAGAGCTGGAGGAAGACCTCTTCAGCTGACCCGGGCCTTTGGATCCCCACCAGCCGAGGTATTTCAATTGCAGTTCCAGCAGCGATCCGGGGGGGAGGGGTGGCAGTGGCCAGGATTGTGGGGGGGGGGGGAGGTAGCAGCAGCGACAATCGTGGGAGGGGCGGTGGCGCTGTCTGCCTGTGGAGGGGACATTAGGAAAGGACCGGGGATGCATGGAAGGACTTCCCACGGTCAGACGTTAAATCCAAGGGTCCCTTCTTATTGATAAAATAAAGGCAGGCCTCAGAGAGTGGTGTGGTAGCCGTGTTAGTCCACTTTTAAAGATAATAAATAGAAATAAATCAAAACATAGAAAAGAAAATAAGATGATACCTTTATCAGAATATAAAGTGAAACACAGAGGCATTCCAAGAGACAGAGATAAACACTTCAAAATCCTGACTGAGTCCTTCAAACCAAAAGGCTACAACCCCAAAATAATCTCCAAGAATATCGCTTCTTCCCTTAAAATACCTGGAGAAAACCTACTGCAGTGCAAAGAGAAGAGAGCCACAGAGAGAATCCCTCTTGTAGTGACATACAATCCAGAGCTAGAAAAATGGGCAGAATCATAAAAGATTTACAAGCCACAACTCCAGGAGGATGAAGTACTGAAAGAGAGTTTCCCAGCCAAACAAACATGAAAGAAGAGAATGCCACATGGCCCTGCAATATTCCCAGCTGCAAACTGTGCCAACACATTTCACAGGATCCTACAGTCACTCACATGGGAAAAACATTCAGAGTAAGGGGATCATTCACATGCTCATCCTCCAATGTAATATACATACTACTACTACTTATCATTTCTATAGCGCTACCGGACATACGCAGCGCTTTACACTTGAACATGGAGAGACAGTCCCTGCTCGATAGAGCTTACAATCTAATTATGACAGACAGGACAAGTAAGGGATAAGGGTTAGGACAGACAGGACATATCATCATTCAATGTAAAAAGTGTGAAGAAGGGATATTGGAGAATCAAGCCAGATGCTAAAGACACGGCTCAATTTACACAGACACAATATTAAACACTCCAGGGCCAACCAGGATGCTAATCTCTGTGGGTCAGCAATGATCTTATGGGAAGGACACTAAAAGGAAAATTTAAGACAATCCAGGAACGTAAGACCTTTTAAGTCGAAATGAAGAAATATTTTGACACCCACCAGACAGGACTTTAACATAGGCAGCCGAGACCCCCTCGGGCCTAAGGGTATTCATGATATTGAAATAATAACAAGACACACAGTATTTTCTTACTTGGCACAACTTGGCCGCAGCTTTATTTGAAATACAAACATCATAAGCCTGGGTATACCCAATCCAATCAACCTTCCAGCTTAGTAGCCAACCCAGTCCGCCGTCATTAGCAAGACTGACCAATCGTATACAGGGCTCCCCGCTGTACAGCAAGGACGCTCAACCGTAAGCGAAGCTATCCCAGCTGCCTAACTTACACCATCAGGCTTGGGTACTCCACCAAAGCTGCGACAAAATATATACATGTATGTATCCACATAAAACCGGGAGGGAGGGCTGGGTGCCTACAGATGCCTGGACGCCAGAAGAGGACGTCCGGGCTCCGCCCAGGGGTTTTAAACCCCTTTTCTCCCCACCCTTCCCAGCGGGGTGCCTCTGAGCGGTGGGAACGTGCCCACCGCGCCACGCTCCACCCCGCTGACATATTGGGCATGCCTGTCGGGGGCACAGTGCCATGTTACAGGCGGCTCCGTGCACCCGGGGGGGGGGGCACTGCGCCTTGCTTAAAGATCTGGGCTTTCTATCCCGTTATAAACTATAAAATTCTACTGCTTTGTCATCCTGTTATCGACCATCCACGTCTCCCTGTTTCTCACCTAACCTACCCCTCCCTTTTCCTGTAAGACTGTCATTACAGTGCCTCTGTGTTTCACTTTATATTCTGATACTTGTCAACATTTGTACATAAGTACATAAGTAATGCCATACTGGGAAAAGACCAAGGGTCCATCGAGCCCAGCATCTTGTCCACGACAGCGGCCAATCCAGGCCAAGGGCAACTGGCAAGCTTCCCAAACGTACAAACATTCTATACATGTTATTCCTGGAATTTGGATTTTTCCAAGTCCGTTTAGTAGCGGTTTATGGACTTGTCCTTTAGGAAACCGTCCAACCCCTTTTAAAACTCTGCTAAGCTAACCGCCTTCACCACATTTTCCGGCAATGAATTCCAGAGTTTAATTACACGTTGGGTGAAGAAAAATTTTCTCCGATTTGTTTTAAATTTACTACACTGTAGTTTAATCGCATGCCCCCTAGTCCTAGTATTTTTGGAAAGCGTGAACAGACGCTTCACATCCACCTGTTCCACTCCACTCATTATTTTATATACCTCTATCATGTCTCCACATGGTTCTTTCCCATCTGAAGAAGAAGGCTTCTCTGTCAGAGGCCTGGTGAGGAGGAGGCCCCAGAGCTTCTGCTGGGTTCTGTCAGAGTGCTGATGTTCTGGGAAGTTCTCCCTCGCCTTCCAAAGCTAATCAAAAGATGTATTAAGTTCGTCCAATAGAAAAAGTATCATCTTGTTTTCTTATGTTTTGACTTATTTCTATTCACTACCTTGTAGCAGATTAAGAAAGAGCAGATCCCGGATGGGCCTGGCAGTCTGCACTCATTTTTCCTGGCCAAGGCTCCCTGGAGCAGCGGTTGCTTTGTTCTTCTCGTGTTTTCAGCTGAGGGCTCCCCCTTCTCTCCCATTGTCAGCTCTTCACCTGGGATCTCTGCTTGGCCCTGGTTTCCATCCTTCTGTGCTCTGTCTCACTCTCAGGATACTGCAGATTATGTGAAACCCATCACCTTCTTGCTGGAATATGGACTACGCTATCCAGACGAAGGACCTACACTGGATTTCGGGTGGCCAACCAAGCTGAGAGTGTCCGTATGTATTGTACTCTGTTAACTGCCAAAGGGGGGAATGTTCAGACTACTAATCATTTCTATAGTACTACTAGACATACACAGCGCTTTACACATTATATGTAGGCAGTTTCTTTGACCCTAGAGGGCTCACAATCTTTTTCTACCTGGGGCAATGGAGGGTTAAGTGACTTGCCCAAAGTCACAAGGAGCTGCAGTGGGAATTGAACCCAGGTCGGCAGGATCAAAGCCTGCTACACTAACCATTAGGCCACTCCTTCACTCAGAGTGAAAGAAACTCAAATCCACTGTCAGAATCATACCAGGAAGTGCTAAAGCCAGAAAAGGTTCTTGAGTTCCTTCAGGGCCCTGACAGGATGTTAATGTTCTGGGAAGTTCTCTCTCAGGGTTCAGCTAGGAAGAGTTTCCTGGGATCCTGCTGAGCTCTGTCAAAGTGCTAATGTTTTCAGAAGTTCTTTCTGAGGGGGTTGAGCTAGGAAGAGGTTCTTGAGGTCCCTCTGGGTCCTGTCAGGATGCTGAAGTTCTGGGAAGTTCTCTTTCAGAGGGCTGAGCTAGGAAGAAATTCCTGAGGTCCTGCTGAGCTCTGTCAAGGTGTTAATGGTCTTGGAAATTCTCTCTCAGAGGCCCAGTGAGAAAGAGGTTCCAGGGCTCCTGCTGGGTCCTGTCAGAGTGCTGATATTCTGGGAAGTTCTCTCTCAGAGGGTTCAGCTAGGAAGAGGTTCTTCAGGTCCTGCCAGTCCTGTCTGAATGCTGAAGTTCTGGAAAGCTCTTTTTCAGAGGGTTAAAAAGTTCCTGGGCTCTTTGAGACCCCTATCAGGGGGGCCGAAGCTGTAGGAAGTGTCCTCACAGAGGTCCCATTAAGTGAGAGACCTGCCAGAAGCTGAAGAGTAACTCACATAGACAGTCAAAAAACTACAGGGCAGTTCTATAACTGCACACATGCAGTAGTGCTGAGAAAATTGGCAACTGACCGCACACTACACACTATTCAATAATGCAGTGTATACCTGCAATGGGCCAGAGGGGGGGGGGGGGGGTGTACACATGCACAAAGCATGGGTGTGTCTCCAACTTCTGTATGTAACTTCTAGAATACTATCAGTTACGTGCCACACTTAGGTCTGTCCATTTACGCCTGCAATTGACATGGTCTAAGTCTATGAGCCAATAATGTAGACCTGCTGATTCTTGTCCAGATGCCAGTAAAGAATTAACGCTCAACACACAGCATCGAGACATCTACATTTTGCCGCTCATTTATAGTGGTTTTGATAGATAAGTTCCTCCTCCTGGAAGTTACTCAGTACTCAATCATTACTCCAAGCCACCAAGGTTTCTGCCTCATGTAGGTCAGCGGCGTAGCCAAGGGTGGGCCCAGGCCCACCCACTTTGGGCTCAGGCCCACCTAGTAGTAGCACACCTATGATGTGGCTGGCAGGGAACCCCAAGCCCCACCAGCCAAAAACTCCCAATAACTGTCCCTCCTGCATACTACTACTACTATTTATCATTTCTATAGCGCTACCTTGTAAATAGCAGATCTTCGCCTGCAGTGAGCAGCGACTGATACACACTGTTCGTACCAGCCCCTTAGCCTTCCCTCTGGTGTGTTCCCGCCTATGTGGAAACAGGAAGTTGCATCAGAGAGAAGGCTGTGGGGCCAACATGAGCAGTGTGTATTAGTTGCTGCTCACTGCCGGTGTAAATCTGCTACTTAAAAGGTATGCGGGGGAGGGGGGATGTTTGAGAGACCATATGTAGGGTTACCATATGTCAGGATTTACCCAGACATGTCCTCTTTTTGAAGACATGTCCGGGCAATCGGGCGGGTTTTGCCCGCCAGCCTGCCCGTTTGTCCAGAAATCCGGACAAACGGGCAAATTGCTAGCCTCCCCTCCCCTTACTTACTACTGCCCTGGTGGTCTAGTGACCTCTTCCACTTTTGGGGCAGGAAAGAGCCCCCTCTTTCCTGCCCTTACGCGCTGCCCTGCATGCATCCTTCCTGTTGCTAATCTCGGTGTCGATTCAAAATGGCCACCGGGAGTTGAAGTGACCTCGTGAGACTTCAACTCTCGGCGGCCATTTTGAATCGGCGCCGAGATCAGCAACAGGAAGGATGCATGCAGGGCAGCGCGTAAGGGGAGGGGGGTGACGGGGTGTGTGACAGGGGGGAGGGGAAAATGTGACGGGTGGAGCAAGGGTGTGACATGGGCGGAGTGAGGGTGTGAAAGGGGCGGGGCATGTGTCCTCCTTTTTGGGGGACAAAATATGGTAACCCTAACCATATGGCATGCAGGCGAGAGAGGGAGAGACCAAATCAGTTGTGGGACAGGACAGAGTTCTTCTGCCCTCCCCCCCCCCACCATCTTGGGCCCAGGCCCACCCAAAATTGAGTATCTAGCTACACCCCGAGGTAGGTAATCTCAGAAAGGTTTCCCCGGTCCCAGCTGAAGGCAGGAATATACTACTACTACTTAACATTTCTAAAGCGCTACTAGGCTTACGCAGCGCTGTACAATTTAACATAGAATATGTCATTCTGATTGCCTTAGGAAATGAGAGCTTCATGCTTGCAGTGGGGCAGAAAGCGGCCTGGATCTGGCTTGCTGGGTGAGGTTTGCTGGCTCTGCTCGAGTTCATGGTGTGCGTTGGTGGTTTGGAGCTCATGGTAGTAACCCTGCTTTTCTGTTGGACCAGGTGCCCTTCTGGAATGGATGTAATGAGGATGAACACTGTGTCCCAGATCTTGTGCTGCACGGAAGGAGCGACATCCTCAGCGCCAAGTGAGTACACGAGACCCTCCATTGTTTGGATACATAGTGCATCCTGGGGTGTCAGAGCACTTTGGGGGAACAGGTTATTCTCAGGACAGGGTTAGGGCTGATATTTTCAGTACTACGCACAGAAGAAACTGCACATTCATTGAAATTCAGTGCAAAGGTCATGTGAAAACGGGGCTGGTTTATGGCTTCTGTTTTAAGTCATTCCAAAAATAATGTAGGAACCTCCCTTCTTTACAGAACGGTAGCACGAGTGTCCGTACATTGAAATGCAATCTGTACGCCCGCCCTATAGCTGGTGTAAATGCCGCATCCAGATGTATGCATGAAAAGCATAAATTATAGTAACATAGTAGATGACGGCAGAAAAAGACCTGCACGGTCCATCCAGTCTGCCCAACAAGATAAACTCATATGTGCTACTTTTTGTGTATACCCTACTTTGATTTGTACCTGTGCTCTTCAGGGCACAGACCGTATAAGTCTACCCAGCACTATCCCCACCTCCCAACCACCAGCCCTACCTCCCACCACCGGCTCTGGCACAGACCGTATAAGTCTGCCCAGCACTATCCCCACCTCCCAACCACCAGCCCCGCCTCCCACTACCGGCTCTGGCACAGACCGTATAAGTCTGCCCAGCACTATCCCCGCCTCCCAACCACCAGCCCCGCCTCCCACCACCGGCTCTGGCACAGACCATATAAGTCTGCCCAGCACTATCCCTGTCTCCCACCACCGGCTCTGGCACAGACCGTATAAGTCTGCCCAGCAGTATCCCCGCCTCCCAACCACCAGCCCCGCCTCCCAACCACCGGCTCTGGCACAGACCATATAAGTCTGCCCAGCGCTATCCCCGCCTCCCAACCACCAGCCCCGCCTCCCACCACTGGCTCTGGCACAGACCGTATAAGTCTGCCCAGCACTATCCCCGCCTCCCAACCACCAGCCCCGCCTCCCACCACCGGCTCTGGCACAGACCGTATAAGTCTGCCCAGCACTATCCCTGTCTCCCACCACCGGCTCTGGCACAGACCGTATAAGTCTGCCCAGCACTATCCCCGCCTCCCAACCACCAGCCCCGCCTCCCACCACTGGCTCTGGCACAGACCGTATAAGTCTGCCCAGCACTATCCCCACCTCCCAACCACCGGCTCTGGCACAGACCGTATAAGTCTGCCCACACGATGCCGTCACTCACACCCACTGGCAAAGGGCGCACCATCAAAGCAAGGCGTGCATTTTTCCGCTACTCAGTATTCTAGAACAGGTCATTTACTACTACTACTACTACTTATCACTTCTATAACGCTACAAGGCATACGGAGCGCTGTACACCATACACAAAAAGACAGTCCCTGCTCAAAGCGTTCACAATCTAAATAAGACAGGTAAACAGACAGAACAACTAAGAGGTAAGGGAATTAAAGAGAGGTGGAGATAAAAGGGTACAGGGCAAGTGAGTAGTGGTTAGGAGTCAAAAGAGGCGTTAAAGAGGGGGGCTTTTAGCCTGGATTTGAAAACAGCCAAAGACGGGGCTAGACGTACAAGCTCGGGAAGTCTAATCCAGGTGTGAGGTGCAGCGAGATAAAAGGAACGGAGTCTGGAATTAGCAGTAGAGGAGAAGGGGACAGACAAGAGAGATTTATCCACAGAACTGAGTATCCGAGGGGGGAGGGGCGTAGGGAGAGACAAGAGTGGAGAGGTACTGGGGAGCGATAGAGTGAAAGCACTTATAGGTCAATAAGAGAAGTCTGAATTGAATTTACACATTATGAGCACCTACTGACACACACAACTGATTAAATGATCTGCCGTTTCCCCACCCTCCTGCCACCTAACCAGTGGCATTCCTAGGGTGGCTGGCACCTGGGGCGGATCGCCGATGCGCCCCCCCCCCCCCCCCCGGGTGCAGCGTGACCCCCCCCCACCCCAGGCGAAACGACGGACACCCCCTCCCCGGCGAAACGACCCCCCCCCCCCCCGGGTGCATTTTACCTGCTGGAGGGGGTGCCGCGCGCCTGTCGGCTTTGCTCGTTCCCTGCTCCCTCTGCCCCGGAACAGGAAGTAACCCTTTCCGGGGCAGAGGGAGCAGAGAATGAGCGTTGCCAACAGACACGCGGCACCCCCCCAGCGGCATGCACCAGGGGCAGACTGCACCCACCGCCCCCCCCCCCCTTAGTACGCCACTGCAACTAACACTAGGGCGCCTTCTTAAAGAGTGACCCCAAAGATGCCTCAGCGTTACCTCTACTGCTCACTCAGGTTTCTTGCTGGAGGGTCTTCCCAAGCACTGCTGAGTCCTACGGCCTGGTCCTGATAACCTACTGACCACAAACTGGACTCTTGCCAGCCCATGGGCAAGTGTCCCGCCTTACGAGCCGTTTCCTGCTGCTTTGTAGATCCACTGAGACCCTCACAAAACTCAGGAGCCCCAAAGTTTCTAGAAATGGACTTACTGACCAAGTACAAATAAAATGCTGAAATCATTGACCAGTGACAGACTAAAACATTTATTAGGGAAAAGGCAGACATTATAGTACATAATACCCAGTGTACCTGCATGTAACTCCCCTTGAGCTACTACTGAAAAAGATGTGAGCAAAATCCAAATAAATAAGTCCATAAGTATTGCCACACTGGGACAGACCAAAGCTCCATCAAGCCCAGCATCCTGTCTCCAACAGTGGCCAATCCAGGTCACAAATACCTTGCAAGATCCCAGAAAAGCTGAATACATTTTATGCTGCTTATCCAAGAAATAAGCATTGGATTTTCCCCAAGTCAGTTTAATAATCGTCTGTGGACTTTTCCTTTAGGAAGCCGTCCAGACCTTTTTTAAACCCCGCTAAGCTAACCGCCTTTACCACATTCTCTGGCAACAAATTCCAGAGTTTAATTACATGTTGAGTGAACTGTGAAAGATATGAACATCAATCAACATACAGGATAAAAAATAATGGGATTGTACAATAAATGATACCGAATTAAAAGATTTACTTTAACCAATGCCCGGGTAAGATATGTTAGGTAGGATTGGATCCTGACCCAGGTTAGGTCAGCTGTGCCTCTGAGTCAGGACTGGAGGCCATTAGTAAATCCTAGACTTCCCCTCTAGAACGGTTACCACACAGCCAATGACAGTCCAGTGCACTGGCCTCTCAGCCAATCGTAATGCAGAATATTACAATCCTACAACTCTCAGAGGATGCTGGGAAATATGCTCTCCAGCCTCGCTCTGGGGTCTATGTAATTCATTTTGTTATCCTTTAATGTGGTAGATTACTTACTTCCAGTTTTCCCAGTCTAACCTTTCTGCGTACAGAAATGAGAAGTTTAAACCACCATGTTAAAAAGTATCTACAGACATTATAGTTAACTCTGTATTAAATCAAATAACAAAAAATGACCACTATAATTTCAAAATATGTGTAAACAAAAAGTATATACCTTAAATGGAAGGAAAAAGCCTCAAAAGAGCTCCAGATCTAAAGATCTATAGAGCTAAGAGCGATCAAATTGATCTGTACTTCATCACTGGCTTTAAAAAACCTTTCGAGGGTATAAGAAATTGCTGTATGGAAAACATCAAACTATCAATGTGCATCAAAAAAATCAAAATCCAGCACAGCATAAAGAACTCCAGAAAAGGTACTTAGCTCAAGCAAACTGTAAATGTTCCTCCTGGAACTCATTTAGCTCTTGTGGCTTTTGTTCCGCATCTGCTAACACCCCAGAAATTGGAGAGTCATGGGATAGGAGGTAGTGTTCTATCATGGATTAAAAACTGGTTAAAAGATAGGAAACAGAGAGTAGGGTTAAATGGTCAGTATTCTCAATGGAGAAGGGTAGTTAGTGGGGTTCCCCAGGGGTCTGTGATGGGACTGCTGCTTTTTAACATATTTATAAATGACCTAGATATGGGAGTAACTAGTGAGGTAATTAAATTTGCTGATGACACAAAGTTATTCAAAGTCGTTAAATCGCGGGAGGATTGTGAAAAATTACAAGAGGACCTTACGAGACTGGGAGACTGGGCGTCTAAATGGCAGATGACGTTTAATGTGAGCAAGTGCAAAGTGATGCATGTGAGAAAGAGGAAACCGAATTATAGCTACGTCAAGCAAGGTTCCACGTTAGGAGTCACAGACCAAGAAAGGGATCTAGGTGTCGTCGTTGATGATACGTTGAAACCTTCTGCTCAGTGTGCTGCTGCGGCTAAGAAAGCAAATAGAATGTTAGGTATTATTAGGAAAGGAATGGAAAACAAAAATGAGGATGTTATAATGCCTTTGTATTGCTCCATGGTGCGACCGCACCTTGAGTATTGTGTTCAATTCTGGTTGCCGCATCTCAAAAAAGATATAGTGGAATTAGAAAAGGTGCAGAGAAAGGCAACGAAAATGATAAAGGGAATGGGACAACTTCCTTATGAGGAAAGGCTAAAGCGGCCAGGGCTCTTCAGCTTGGAGAAAAGGTGGCTGAGGGGAGATATGATAGAGGTCTTGTGGGAGGTTACTGAGAGGACGGTCGCAAGGAAAGCGAGAGCGGCCCAAGAAAGAGCGAAGGAGGAATGCACATGTCACGTATGAGCAGGAAGCTCGCCCCCTGGTGGATAAAAGAGTGGGGGAAGGAAGGGATAAGGTGAGGAACTACCAGCCCCATAATGCATCTGACCCAAGACAGCACAGGCAAGCAGTGGGGGAGGAGGAGCAGGATTGGGAGATGAGCTCCAATCAGGCTGATGATGAACAGCTGGGGGAACCTGAGAGGGAGGAGGAGGTGATGGAATGGGATAAAGTGGAAGAGTCAGGGGAGAGGGAGGAGGAAGGAATGGAGGTGTCTGCATGGGCTCAGACTAGAGGAACCAAGGTGAGAGGTTTGCTGGCTGCTGTTTTTCCTAAACTGAGTGGTATTGTAAGAGATGAATTGAGGCAGCTGGGGAAGAGGCTGCGGCAGGAAGTAACCCAGAGACTGAGGTGGAGGAGCGAGTGAAACTGCCTGCCGGGTGGAGGTTGTCAGCAGGTTGTCTTGAATACTGCTGGGGAGAAGGGAAGGTAATATTGAATTGCTTTGGGTTATATGCAGCAGGCTGGAAGGAACAAAGGTCAGTGATTGAAATGTGAACTTTATGTTACCAGCCAGTGAAGGAACCCTTATGTAACCCTGTGAATTTTAACAAGGGTTAATGATGAAGGGTGAAATAACGTCAAGTATTGCAAGCATGTGAAAAATAAAAGAAGAATTCTTTTAATAATATGACTGGAGTCTTTGGTCATCCTTTGGGGATATACTATCCATAAATCACCGTGGGCAAGTTCCTTGACGGAAGGAGGAAACGGAGGTGGAGATCAGGCAGAGAGTGGCCAGGTGGCAGGCAGAGCAGGAGTCAGTGTTGGAACAGCCTGGCTAAGCAGGGTCAACCATGGCCAAGGAGTGGAAGGGAGACCTGCTGACAGTCTATAAAATAATGTGGAGTTGAACGGGTAGATGTGAAGCGTCTGTTTACGCTTTCCAAAAATACTAGGAGTAGGGGGCAAGCAATGTAGTAAATTTAAAACAAATCAGAGAAAATGTTTCTTCACTCAACATGTAATTAAACTCTGGAATTTGTTGCCTGAGAATGTGTTAAAGGCGGTTAGCTTAGCAGAGTTTTAAAAAGGTTTGGACAGCTTCCTAAAGGAAAAGTCCGTAGACCGTTATTAAATGGACTTGGGGAAAATCCACTATTTCTGGGATAAGCTGTATAAAATGTATTGTACTGATTTGGGATCTTGCCAGGTACTTGTGACCTCAATTGGCCACTGTTGGAAACAGGATGCTGGGCTCGATGGACCTTTGGTCTGTCCCAGTATGGCAATACTTATGTACATTTTTTGTTATTTGATTTAGAGAGTTTGCTCATATTGACTCCGCATCCATTCAGTTTATTACTTTATAGTTATGCAGGAAGTATGAGCATGTGTTCAAATCCTCAGTCCCTCCATGCCAGGGGATTTCATCTGCTTATCAATGCCAAATATTGAGCAGTGGGGTCCCTTTTTCCTTCGTGTGTGAAATGGGTTTTAAAAGTGGGTAATACCCACTACTCACACACTGGTTAAAACTTAAAACAATACCAATGTCATTCTTACAGCACTTCCAAACAGAAAATGCTGAATTCCAGATTTACTTAGTAACATAGTAACATAGTAGATGACGGCAGAAAAAGACCTGCATGGTCCATCCAGTCTGCCCAAGAAGATAAATTCATATGTGCTACTTTTTTATTTGAACTGTCCTCTTCAGGGCACAGACCGTAGAAGTCTGGCCAGCACTATCCCCGCCTCCCACCACCAGCTCTGCAACCCACTCTCGGCTAAGCTTCTGAGGATCCTTTCCCTCGGAACAGGATTCCTTTATGTTTATCCCACGCATGCTTGAATTCTGTTACCGTTTTCATCTCCACCACCTCCCGCGGGAGGGCATTCCAAGCATCCACCACCCTCTCCGTGAAAAAATACTTCCTGACATTACTGGTGTCCTCAAGTGACAGAGGTAAATTAATCTTTTCTGTTCCATTTATCTTCCTAATTAGTTTAAACCAAAACAAGCTGGAAGCTCCCACGAGAAAGAAACTGTGGCTTCCATCTTCTCATTTTGCTTGGTTCTCATGTTTCCAACTGTTCATCCACCCAGTATTTCATTCTGCCCAGCTTACAATGTTTCCTTCCTCATCCACTCTGTCCTTCCCTCCTCTACTCAGCCACCCATCGAACCAACCATCCCCCCTCCTGCCCTCACCTACCCACCTTCCATTCCCCACCCACTGACCTGACTACCCCGCTGTTCTCTAAATTTAACCCTCCCTCTCTTCTTCCACCCCCCCCCCCAAATGTGTTCGGAGATGTCCTTTGAGATGTCCCCCGATTGCATGATGATTGTGTGTTGTTATCTCTCTGACTCTTTGATATGAATGAAATTATCTTTATTTCTCTGTCCTGTTCAACATCAGAGTTTCTTTCCTTTCTATGTTTTTTTTTTAATTGTGAACCACTTTGCTGTGGCACATCAAATACATTTAAACCATAAACTATTCCCCACCCACTGACTTGTCTGCCTTCTGTACCCTAAATCCAACCATCCCTCCCTCCTCCACTACCCTCCTCCCCCTTCAACCTTTGTTCTTCTAATCTTTTCCACCCTTCCCTCTCCTGCCCTGCCTTCCCCTGCACCCACTCCTCCCTCTCCTGCCCTGCCCTGCCTTCCCCTGCACCCACTCTTCCCTCTCCTGCCCTGCCCTGCATTCCTCCGCATCCACCCATCCCTCTTCTGCCCTACTCCTGCCTTCCCTCCCGCATCCACCCTTCCTCTCCTGCTCTGTCCTTTCTTTCCTATGCACTCATCCTTCCTCTCGCACGCACCCTTCCCTCTCCAGCCCTGCCTTCCCCCTGCACCCACCCTTCCCTCTCCTGCCCTGCCTTCCCCCCCGCACCCACCCTTCCCTCTCCTGCCCTGCCTTCCCCATGTACCCACCTTTCCCTCTCCTGCCCTGCCTTCCCCTGCACCCACTCCTCCCTCTCCTGCCCTGCCTTCCCCTGCACCCACTCCTCCCTCTCCTGCCCTGCCCTGCATTCCTCCGCATCCACCCATCCCTCTTCTGCCCTACCCCTGCCTTCCCTCCCGCATCCACCCTTCCTCTCGCACGCACCCTTCCCTCTCCAGCCCTGCCTTCCCCCCGCACCCACCCTTCCCTTTCCTGCTGTCCTGCCTTTCCTATGCATTCACCCTTCCTCCCGCACTCACCCTTCCTTCTCCTGCCCTAACCTTGCCTACCACCCCTCGCATCCACCTTTCCCTCCCTTTCCTTCCCAGTCCGGCTTCCTCCAGCATTTCTCACTAAGCAAGAATTTATGACCCCTGAGGCAGGCAATTAGTGCCGAAACACGGGGCTGTGTTAGGCCTTTGCTTGTATTTATTTATTTTTTTATTTATGGCTCATTTGTATCCCACATTTTCCCACACATGCAGGCACAATGTGGCTTACAGAAAATTAGAAAAAATTACAAATTGTGAAGATACAGATAAAGGGAACAAAGGATATACAAGGGGAGCATTAACTAACAGTGGAAAACTAGGCAAGATGGGGAATGTATTGGGGAATATTAATCAGCAGAGTAACTAGGAGAGTACGTTTTAACAAAGAGGTAAGTTTTCAGCAATTTCTTGAAGAGGATGTGGTCCATTTGCATTTTGAGGTGCTTCGGCAGAGCATTCCAGAATTTTGGGGCATTAATAGCGGAAAGAAGAGGAAAAAATCATCTTGTATTTGACGCCCTTGCAGTTAGGAAAATGTAGTTGAAGATATGACCGTGCAGCAGGCACAGAATTCCTTAGTGGAAGATCAATCAAGTTGAGCATATAGTCCGGGACAAGGCCATAGATAATTTTATGGGTTAAAGCACAGATTTGAAAAGTGATACGTTCCTGTACAGGTAGCCAATGGAGGTTGTAGCGCAGAGGCTGTGCATGTGCAAATCGTTGTTTACCCAAAATCAGTCTCGCGGCTGTGGTCTGGACTGTCTGGAACATTTTTAATAGAGTGATTTTGCAGCCCACATAAATCCCACTGCTGTAATCAAGATGGGACAGGACTAACCAGTGCACAAGGGTACGGAACTGGGAAGGAAATATCTTATGCGCCGGGGCCTCCACATAGCATTAAACATTCTTTTGGAGACCATTTGCACGTGATTGTCTAACTGTAGGTGCACGTCCAGATTCACTCCTAAAAGACGCAAACTGTTGGAAATTGGTAGAACATAGTCTTTAACTACTACTACTACTACTACTACTTAACATTTCTAGAGCGCTACTAGGGTTACGCAGCGCTGTACAATTTAACAAAGAGAGACAGTCCCTGCTCAAAGAGCTTACAATCTAATAGACAAGTGAACGGTCGGTCCGATAGGGGCAGTCAAATTGGGGCAGTCTGGATTCACTGAACGGTAAGGGTTAGGTGCCGAACGCAGCATTGAAGAGGTGGGCTTTAAGCAAAGACTTGAAGACGGGCAGGGAGGGGGCTTGGCGTAAGGGTTCAGGAAGGTTGTTCCAAGCATAGGGTGAGGCGAGGCAGAATGAGCGGAGCCTGGAGTTGGCGGTGGTGGAGAAGGGTACTGAGAGGAGGGATTTATCCTGTGAACTGGAAGTGTAGTTTCAGTGAGTGTGCTATGGGGGGACGAGAGTATGAGACATTGGGTTTTGTCCTTGTTCAGTTTAAATCGAAACACCTGAGCCCAGTGTTCAATAGTGGAGAAGCTAGCTTCAATGAGATCAGCGATTTCGGATACGGTGGTATGAAAGGGGATATAGTTGGTTATGTCGTCGGCATAGATGAACAGATTGAGGCCTAGGTTCACTAGAGCTGTGGCTAATGGTATCAGCATGATATTAAATAATGTTGGTGAAAGGGATGAACCCTGGGGTATCCCGCAAGAAGCATTCCATGGAGCAGAGATGGCTGAATTCACTTTGACCTGATAGGATCTTGAGGTTACGAAGCCCTTGAACCAGTGTAAAACCGACCCTCCTATGTCGAAGGAGTCTAGTAGATGAAGTAGTTTGTCATGGTCCACCATATCGAAGGCGCTTGACATGTCAAATTGAAGCAGTAGTACTTTCTGACCAATGGATAGCTCTTGTTTGAAGTTTGATAAGATGGTGACTAGAACTTTCTCAGTGCTATAATGGGTACGGAAACCTGGCCGCGAATGGTGAAGGATGTCAAAGTTAATCAGGAATTCATTCAACTGGGCGTTCACCATACTCTCCATTAATTTGCTAATCATGTGTCAACAGTAAAGTGTTCTGAGTTTTGATGAACATCTCGTGTCTCTGGTCTTTCTCAAGCCTTCTCCTCTTTCATCTGCTGATTACATTTTCGGGGGATTTCTTTTGGTTCTAATAAAATTAACAGACATATCAACAAATAAGAACTTCCATACAATGAAATAAAATTGAAATCATCCAAAAACCTGCTGAAAATAGGATTTAATTATTTCCTAAAGGAGAGCACAGGTTGGGCTTATCACAGTTGTTGGGGTAATATTACTACTACTTATCATTTCTAAAGTGCTACTAAACGTATGCAGCGCTATACACTTGAACATGAAGAGACAGTCCCTGCTCGACAGAACTTATAATTTAATTAGGACAGACAAACAGGACAAACAAGAGATAAGGGAATATTAAAGTGAGGATGATAAAATAAAGGTTCTGAACAAAGTGAACAAGGGTTAGGAGTTAAAAGCAGCATCGAAAAGGTGGGCTTTTAGCTTAGATTTGAAGACGGCCAGAGATGGAGCTTGACGTACTGGCACAGGAAGTCTATTCCAGGCATATGGTGCAGCAAGATAAAAGGAACGGAGTCTGGAGTTAGCAGTGGAGGAGAAGGGTGCAGATAAGAGAGATTTACCCAGTGAGCGGAGTTCCCGGGGAGGAATGTAGGGAGAGATGAGAGTGGAGAGGTACTGAGGAGCTGCAGAGTGAATGCACTTATAGGTCAATAAGAGGAGTTTGAACTGTATGCGGAAACGGATAGGAAGCCAGTGAAGTGACTTGAGGAGAGGGCTAATATGAGCATAACGACACTGGCGGAATATTAGTCGTGCAGCAGAATTTTGAACAGATTGAAGAGGAGAGAGATGGCTAAGTGGGAGACCTGTGAGAAGGTGGAGTGGCCTAGTGGTTAGGGTGGTGGACTTTGGTCCTGAGGAACTGAGTTCGATTCCCACTTCAGGCACAGGCAGCTCCTTGTGACTCTGGGCAAGTCACTTAACCCTCCATTGCCCCATGTAAGCCGCATTGAGCCTGCCATGAGTGGGAAAGCGCGGGGTACAAATGTAACAAAAATAAAATAAATAAGCAAGTTGCAATAGTCTAAGCGAGAGGTGATAAGAGCGTGGATGAGGGTTCTGGTAGTGTGCTCAGAAAGGAAAGGGCGAATTTTGGTGATATTATAGAGAAAGAAACGACAGGTTTTCGCAGTAATAACTGAGGAGCTGCCACTGTGAATATTATTTCTCTATATTCCTCCAGTCTCACCTGTCTGAACGATGGAATTTCAAGTAAACTCTGACTCTGGGACCTCAAAGAATGAGTACAAGTGTAAATTTTCGTAGTGAGAAACACATAAAGGGGATTCATCATACAGTATTTTAAAGATGAATAGGGTAACAGGGTTTTGGATTTGATAAGCCGCCTTTCTGTGGTAATACAACTCCATTAATATTGGGGTGATACTCCCTGAGATTAAGCAGACTGTGGCATTCTGAGCCAGCTGAAGGGCTCGAAGGTTTAGGTTTTTTGGCAAATCTAAAACTAAATCATTGCAGTAGTCGAATCATAGAAAGACAAAAGCGCCCGAACCACAGTGCCATAATTTTCAGCGCTTAAAAAGTCACGTAAGTTTCTTAACCATTTTCATCTCAAAGATATTTTTCAACAAACGTTTCTTAAATGTACTTTCATAGAAAGGGCGGTATCTAAAGTTACACTCAAATATTTCATCTCACTCACAATAGGAATGTCACGACCATCAAAAGTGAAAGTAGAGTGAAAACTTGGATCCTTCTTTCCGGATAAAAATATCATCTGTGTTTGGTCATGTTTAAGCGAAACTTATTAACCATCAACCATGATTTCACTTTATTCAAACACATTTGAAGAAAGGCAAAGGTGTCGGGAAAAAACGCTGTGTGTCATCGGCACAGAGCTGATAACGAAACTCCCAAGCAGGCTAGAATTTAACTAAGTGGAGCAATGTAGAAGTTAAACAGTAATGAAGAACCTTGTGGGACATCAGAGGAAGCATTAAGCAATGAAGGGGAAAGGGAAATGGGACTTGATATACCGCCTTTCTGAGGTTTTTGCAACTACATTCAAAGCAGTTTACATATATTCAGGTACTTATTTTGTACCAGGGGCAATGGAGGGTTAAGTGACTTGCCCAGAGTCACAAGGAGCTGCAGTGGGAATTGAACTCAGTTCCCCAGGATCAAAGTCCACTGCACTAACCACTAGGCTACTCCTCCACTCATTCCACCAATAAGAGCCAACCTCATCAGTGATGTCACAATGGCTTGATTGCCCGATACTTGGCTCACTTCTGATATTGTGATGTCATAAGGGAAAGGGGGAAAGGGAAATGGGACTTGATATACTGCCTTTCTGAGGTTTTTGCAACTACATTCAAAGCGGTTTACATATATTCAGGTACTTATTTGTACCAGGGGCAATGGAGGGTTAAGTGACTTGCCCAGAGTCACAAGGAGCTGCAGTGGGAATCGAACCCAGTTCCCCAGGATCAAAGTCCACTGCACTAAACACTAGGCTACTCCTCCACTCATTCCACCAATAAGAGCTAACCTCATCAGTGATGTCACAATGGCTTGATTGCCCAATACTTGGCTCACTTCTGATATTGTGATGTCATAAGGGAAAGGGGGAAAGGGAAATGGGACTTGATATACTGCCTTTCTGAGGTTTTTGCAACTACATTGAAAGTGGTTTACATATATTCAGGTACTTATTTTGTACCTGGGGCAATGGAGGGTTAAGTGACTTGCCCAGAGTCACAAGGAGCTGCAGTGGGAATCAAACCCAGTTCCCCAGAATCAAAGTCCAGCTGCACTAACCACTAGGAACATTCCATGTAGAAGCCTGCCCTTGCAGATCAGCAACGCGGCCGCACAGGCTTCTGTTTCTGTGAGTCTGACGTCCTGCACATACATGCAGGACGTCAGACTCACAGAAACAGAAGCCTGCGCGGCCGCATTGCTGATCTGCAAGGGCAGGCTTCTATATGGAATGTTGCTAGTGGAATAGCAACATTCCATGTAGAATCTCCAATAGGGAAAGGAAACTGGGACTTGACATACCACCTTTCTGAGGTTTTTGCAACTACAGTGGTGGAAATAAGTATTTGATCCCTTGCTGATTTTGTAAGTTTGCCCACTGACAAAGACATGAGCAGCCCATAATTGAAGGGTAGGTTATTGGTAACAGTGAGAGATAGCACATCACAAATTAAATCCGGAAAATCACATTGTGGAAAGTATATGAATTTATTTGCATTCTGCAGAGGGAAATAAGTATTTGATCCCCCACCAACCAGTAAGAGATCTGGCCCCTACAGACCAGGTAGATGCTCCAAATCAACTCGTTACCTGCATGACAGACAGCTGTCGGCAATGGTCACCTGTATGAAAGACACCTGTCCACAGACTCAGTGAATCAGTCAGACTCTAACCTCTACAAAATGGCCAAGAGCAAGGAGCTGTCTAAGGATGTCAGGGACAAGATCATACACCTGCACAAGGCTGGAATGGGCTACAAAACCATCAGTAAGACGCTGGGCGAGAAGGAGACAACTGTTGGTGCCATAGTAAGAAAATGGAAGAAGTACAAAATGACTGTCAATCGACAAAGATCTGGGGCTCCACGCAAAATCTCACCTCGTGGGGTATCCTTGATCATGAGGAAGGTTAGAAATCAGCCTACAACTACAAGGGGGGAACTTGTCAATGATCTCAAGGCAGCTGGGACCACTGTCACCACGAAAACCATTGGTAACACATTACGACATAACGGATTGCAATCCTGCAGTGCCCGCAAGGTCCCCCTGCTCCGGAAGGCACATGTGACGGCCCGTCTGAAGTTTGCCAGTGAACACCTGGATGATGCCGAGAGTGATTGGGAGAAGGTGCTGTGGTCAGATGAGACAAAAATTGAGCTCTTTGGCATGAACTCAACTCGCCGTGTTTGGAGGAAGAGAAATGCTGCCTATGACCCAAAGAACACCGTCCCCACTGTCAAGCATGGAGGTGGAAATGTTATGTTTTGGGGGTGTTTCTCTGCTAAGGGCACAGGACTACTTCACCGCATCAATGGGAGAATGGATGGGGCCATGTACCGTACAATTCTGAGTGACAACCTCCTTCCCTCCGCCAGGGCCTTAAAAATGGGTCGTGGCTGGGTCTTCCAGCACGACAATGACCCAAAACATACAGCCAAGGCAACAAAGGAGTGGCTCAGGAAGAAGCACATTAGGGTCATGGAGTGGCCTAGCCAGTCACCAGACCTTAATCCCATTGAAAACTTATGGAGGGAGCTGAAGCTGCGAGTTGCCAAGCGACAGCCCAGAACTCTTAATGATTTAGAGATGATCTGCAAAGAGGAGTGGACCAAAATTCCTCCTGACATGTGTGCAAACCTCATCATCAACTACAGAAGACGTCTGACCGCTGTGCTTGCCAACAAGGGTTTTGCCACCAAGTATTAGGTCTTGTTTGCCAGAGGGATTAAATACTTATTTCCCTCTGCAGAATGCAAATAAATTCATATACTTTCCACAATGTGATTTTCCGGATTTAATTTGTGATGTGCTATCTCTCACTGTTACCAATAACCTACCCTTCAATTATGGGCTGCTCATGTCTTTGTCAGTGGGCAAACTTACAAAATCAGCAAGGGATCAAATACTTATTTCCACCACTGTACATTCAAAGCGGTTTACATATATTCAGGTACTTATTTTGTACCAGGGGCAATGGAGGGTTAAGTGACTTGCCCAGAGTCACAAGGAGCTGCAGTGGGAATCGAACTCAGTTCCCCAGAATCAGAGTCCACTGCACTAACCACTAGGAACATTCCATGTAGAAGCCTGCCCTTGCAGATCAGCAACGCGGCCGCACAGGCTTCTGTTTCTGTGAGTCTGACGTCCTGCATGTATGTGCAGGACGTCAGACTCACAGAAACAGAAGCCTGCGCTGGCCGCATTGCTGATCTGCAAGGGCAGGCTTCTATATGGAATGTTGCTAGTGGAATAGCAACATTCCATGTAGAATCTCCAATAGGGAAAGGAAACTGGGACTTGACATACCACCTTTCTGAGGTTTTTGCAACTACATTCAAAGCGGTTTACATACATTCAGGTACTTATTTTGTACCAGGGGCAATGGAGGGTTAAGTGACTTGCCCAGAGTCACAAGGCGCTACAGTGGGAATCAAACTCAGTTCCCCAGGATCAAAGTCCACTGCACTAACCACTAGGCTACTCGAAGTCATGATGGATTACTATGAAGCAGCCTATGGGAAGAGAAAGGTTTTTAACCTCTTCCTGAAGCTGAGGTAGCTGTTTTCTGTTCTGATAGGAATAGGTAGAGAGTTCCATAATTTGACTCCAAGTACGGGGAATGGAGAGCTGAAAATCTTCTGATGGTGAGCTGTGCATAAGCCTTATAACTTTGGTTGACTGGGTGCTTTTACTGAGGCCTTTTTTCTCCATTTTTTGGTGTGTGCTGGATTATTTTTCTCTTTCAGTGTATTTCGCACATACACTATTAAAATATATGTTTTTGAGAAATGTTTTGATATAATATTTTGGCTTCTGTGAACCTTTTGTCCTTAAGTCTATACCAGATGCCGCAACCCGCCTTTTCAGGAGAGGACTGTCACGAAACGCCTAGCCACCCATCTGGGGTTACTCTGCTGCCACTTAGAAGGTCTATCCCTAGCACAGCTCAGGTCAGCCTGCACCTGCCGCTTGTGCTCTACACTAGCACCCTCCTCCCACCAACTGGGTCACAACCGCCTCTGGGCGAGTCTCCCATTCTCAAATTATCCTCAGTGATTTCTAAGTTACTGGAGCCACACTCTCAGTGGTCCCACAGTTCCCAAAAAGCACTCACAGACCCAACACACAAACCACTAAGATTATCAGTCCAGACAGGCAGAATGAACAAACAAATGTGTTTATTCCCATACTGGAAAAAAATTTGCAATTAGCATACTATATACGGGTAACTGAAACATGGATCAATTATAATATTAACTAAACATTTGCGTACTGGCTAAACAGTACCTGGGAAGATCAGGACATATAACTGTTCACAGAGCCTTAGCAAAGAGATCTGTCTCCCTCTTCTTCCAGGCTAAGACTGAAGCAACAGTCAGCACTACTGGGTAATTTCAAACTGCAGGCCAATCAGAGCCCAGAAGTCAAGTTTCAAATAAAAACTGGTTACATCACTACAGACACTTCCTATTATCTGTGTTCCAAATAAAGACAAGTCAGTCCTCTGTAACAGCTTTAGGCATAAACATGCACCATCTGCTGGCCAAACAGGAGAAATACACTTCAGAACAACACAGGAAAATATCCAATACATTTTACATGCTTAAAACACACTGTTTCTTCACAAGGACATTTTATCTTTCCTTATGTAGATGATTGACTGGTGTCAGGTCAGACTGCACAAGATGTGACCAGTACCATACGAGCCACAATATCAATGCTTTGGAGTCTAGGCTTCATTATAAATGAAGAAAGGTCCTACCTGATTTCATGCCAGACAATATGTTACATTGGTGTCCTACTAGACTGAGCCACTCTTTCTTCCAGACTACAGAAAACAAAACCTGCAAACGCATGTGCTCAGATCTAGAAGGTCTGCGTGGCTGACCGCTCCACATGCAAATGTTGGGTGACGTGGGCCTCCACAGTTCACATAATTCTATCATTGCTTCTGTTTCATATTATTTTACGTTGTTTGCTTTTTCAAATTTTATTGTAAAGTGCCGTGAGGCTTCTGGCGAGAGGCATTTAATTAAGTGTATGAAATAAGAGTACCCATCACCAGTGGTGTAGCTACGTGGGGCCTGGGGGTGCCTGGGCCCCCGTAGATTTGGCCCTGGACCCCTCTGCCGACGACCCGCCCGACCCCCCCTCCCGCCGCCAACCCTGCCTTTGCTGGCGGGGGACCCCAACCCCCGCCAGCCGAGGTCCTCTTCTTCTCGCAAAAGGCTTCCTTCTGTTTCTGGCGTCCTGCAGGACATCAGACTCACAGAACGAAGCCTTGCAGATCAGCTGATCTTCAAGGCTTCATTCTGTGAGTCTGACGTCCTGCACCTACAACGTGCAGGACGTCAGAAACAGAAGGAAGCCTTGGGCGGGAAGAAGAGGACCTCGGCTGGCAGGGGTTGGGGTCCTCTGCCAGCAAAGGTAGGCGACGGCAGGTTGCCGGGGGAGGGGGTCGAAAGGGTCGGCGGCAGGGGGAACAAAGTCGGCAATGGCGGGGGGGGGTCGGCGGCCCTGGGGGTGGGGCTAAAATGTGCCCCCTCACCTCGGGCTTTGGACTCCCCTCCCGCCGAAGTCTGGCATCACACATGGTACCTCTAAACCCTGTCTGTCTGAAAGTGAACCTTTCGCTGAATGCAGTATCCAAATTCAACAGAGTTCAAAAAATACGCAGTTCTTTAAAGGGTTGTAGGTCAGTTCCCAACTGGACAATTCCCACCATACCAGGAAGGACAATCTCCACCCATAACCCAAAAAATACAAAACACACTAGGACAAGTAATCTCCCTCCCTTTTCTCTTCCAGATCATTTGGGGGGGGGCAGTACCCCCTCACCCCCTCCCCACAACATTTCAGTCCCTCAAAATGACACACTGATTACAATTTTGTTAAAAAAAAGGCTAGGGAGGGTGGGAAATGAACGGGGGGGGGGGGGTGAAACCCTTGGTGGGGATTGTCCCCCTTAAGTGGGAATTGTCCCGGTGGGAATTGTCCTAGGTGGGAATTGGTGGGTGGAAACTCGCCAGATACCCTTTAGACCAGTCCACCCGATGGCTCAGTGCCAGTGATCACCTGTGAAGGACTCTGGCTTCTCTTCCCAGCTCAGATGCCCCAACTCTTCAGGTTGGCCAAGGATGCTGCAGAGGTAATGCTCACAGCCCTGAAAGGGAAGAGCCATAGTCGACATACAATGGCGAGATCTACTGGCTGGATTTAGGGCCCATGACTTCAGGGTCCAGAAAAGAGCCTTACTAGTGTGTGGTTCTGGCTGAGGTCCATCACTACAAACTACCGCAAGTTGGCAGGGATCCAAAATAGTGGAGAAATCCCTGGAAGTTGTGAATAAAGGTTTGTAGTCCCAATCCCAGTCTTAGTTCTAACTGAGCTGCAAGTAGAAAGAAAGAGGAGGAAATTTGACTCCAAAACATCAGAAGAATGTACTACCGTTGTGTTGTGTCATGAGCTTCAGGTGTGTTGTGTGTCTCACAGGGAGTTCTGCAGTCAAGTGCTCAAAAGATCTTCTGCTGAATGCTCTGCCTTCACCTCATCATTCGATACCTCGGTGTTTATCATAGAAAGCAGCCGGCGGCGGGTAGCAGTGGAGGCGACGCTGGAGAACAGAGGCGAGAATGCATATAACACCGTCCTGAACATCTCCTTCTCCAGGAACTTGCATTTCTCCAGCCTGATCCTAAAGGTTCAAGCTTCTCACATCTGTAACGTTACACTAGGTACCCCCTTACATTCAGATGTGACACCCTTCCTGCTCTTCACACTCTCATGCACCATCACTTCTGGTCAGATGAGATGTCCCTCACAGTCAGATGCAACAATGTCTCCCCTTTCATCCAGTGTCTCTTCTTTCTCCCTACCCTTCCATCCAGCGTCTTCCCTCTTTCTCTCCCCATCCTTCCACCCATCTACCCTCTCTTCTGATCCTTCCATCTAATCTCTCTCCCCCCTCCTTCTATCTAGTGTCTCTCTCTCTCTCTCTCTCTCTACCCTTTTCTGTTCAGTGTCCCTTCTCTCTCCACATCCTTCCAATCTCTCCCCTTTCTCTCTGCATCCATTCATCCATCTCCCCCTTTCTCTCCCCATCCTTCCATCCGTCTACCCCCCTCTCCCGATTCTTCCATCCAGTGTCTCTCTCTCTCTCTATCCCCTTCTTTCCATCCAGGCCCGCCCACCCAACACAGACCTGCCAAGTCTCCCATGAAACACGCGGCACCAGCTCCCATTTCCAGCCACTGCTGCTTCTCCTGTTGAGTAGCAGCAGCTGCTACAAAAACAAAAAGAACTGAGTTAGGGTGGTGGACTTTGGTCCTGGGGAACTGAGGAACTGAGTTCGATTCCCGGCACAGGCAGCTCCTTGTGACTCTGGGCAAGTCACTTAACCCTCCATTGCCTGCCGCATTGAGCCTGCCATGAGTGGGAAAGCGCGGGGTACAAATGTAACAAAACAAAAAAAATGTTTTTTAAAAGCAAGCGCGGCACCTCAGGCAGCCGTCAGGCATTGGCTGTCGGCTCTGCAGCTGCTCCTCTCGCCTCTCACTTCACTGCCCCTGGAGCAGGACCCCGGAGGAGCGCAGCGACGTGAGAGGTGAGAGGAGCGGCTGCAGAGCTGCGCTTGCTTTTTAAAAACATTTTTGGTTGTTTAAATTAGCTCTTTTTGTTTTTGTAGCGGCCGCTGCTGCTCAACAGGAGAAGCAGCAGTGGCCGGAAATGGGAGCTGGTGCCGCGTGTTTCGCAGGAGACTTGACATGTCTGTGTTGGGTGGGCGGGCCTGGAGGGAAAGTGGCTGGGCCTGGGCCCATCCAGGCCCGCCTGTGGCTATGCCCCTACTCCAAGGGGCGCCGGTGCCGGGGTCTCTCTCTCTTCTGCTCCTGACGGGACCGAGTGATCGCGTCCCGACAGGAGCAGAAGAGAGATAACGCTGGCTCCGAGCCCCTCTTGGAGGCTGGGGAAGACCTGGAGCAGCAGACACTGCAGGTCTTCCTCAAGCACTGCTCTTCACTCTGCCCATTGTTTGCCAAGCGGCCTGCTTTTCCTCTCAGGCGTGCATGCTCAGTTTTGAAACCGAGCATGCCCTGAGACAAAAAGCAGCCGCAGGGGTAGGCAATCGGCAGAGTGAAGAGTCGGCGCTGGAGGAAGATGTCTTCTGCTGTCAGGGCCACGGGAACCCCGCCAGCCAAGGTATTTGAAAATTTGAATTGTGGCAGCAATGGGGGGTGGTGTAGCAGCGGCGATGATCGTGGTGGGGGATGGCAGCGGACGATAATTGTGGGGGGGGGGGGGCAGCAGTGTTAACGATTGGGGGACGGCGGCCCTGTCCGGGCCTGGTTCAGTCTCTCTGCAGCCCTGTTTGTCGGCATTACAGCACTGGGAGCCGCTTGATAAATTAGGCCCTTAATTGACAAATTAGCTGCTAATTGGCTCTAACAACCAATTATTGGTGCTAATTGGAATTTCTGCGTAACTGCACTTAGTCAATATTCTATCACCTTAGCGCACAAATTCTGTAGTGTGTACATGCAAGGGGGGGGGTGTGGATATGAGAGCAGAGCTAAACGGGGTTCAAGGGACGCAGCTGCTCCCCCAAATGAAATGGCGCCTCTGTGGATCGGCCCTTCAGCCTCACTCTGGCACCTATTTTACAAAAGGTCTGCTCCTTCTGACGTCAAAACCTGGCTAAGCTTCCGCGTGGGTGGGGCGGGGGCATGTCCAGAACTTACATGGACATTTAGTTGCAGATGTTTACTAGTGGCGTAGCTACGTGGGGCCAGGGGGGCCTGGGCCCCTGTAGATTTGGCCCTGGACCCCTGCCGCCGCCCCTCCCGACCCCCCCTCCTGCCGCCAACCCTCCCCCATTGTCACTGTGGGCTACCTTTGCTGGGGGGGGGACCCCAATCCCCGCCAGCCGAGGAGGTCCACTTCTTCCCTCGAAGGCGTCGTTCTGTTTCTGACGTCCTGCACGTTGTACGTGCAAGACGTCAGACTCACAGAAACAGAACAACGTCTTTGGGGGAAGAAGAGGACCTTCTCGGCTGGCGGGGATTGGGGTCCCTTGCCAGCAAAGGTAGCCCACGGTGACAGTGGGGGAGGGTTGGCGGCGGGGGGGGGGGGTCGGGAATGGCGGTGGCAGGGGGTCCCGGGCCAAATGATGCTGGAGGGGAAGGGAAGTTGGAGTGGTCCATGGAAAGGGGGAAGCAGTGCTTCTTGGGTCACAAAGGTTGCAGAAATGAATTTTTTCTTCCAGCTATGCTTAGCTGTAAGCAGAAGGTGTTGCTGCTAGTAATGTAGCAAGAGGTGAATTTCTGAGTGGACCCAGGGATGGACACATTTCTCCCCCCCCCCCCCCCCCCCCCCCACCGCTCCCTCACTCCCACCTCCAGCATTAAAAATACCTTGGCTGGCAGGGATCCCTATGCACTACCAACAGACGATATCTTGCACCAGAAACACACACACCCTCTCCAGGCCATATGAATACTGAGGAAGTTGGTGGCACACTTCCATCTGCCTTTCTTGACCACTTAAATCGTTTGGAATATCAACCCACTATAGCATAGTAGATGACAGCAGAAAAAGACCTGCACTGTCCATCCAATATGCCCAATTGTCAAATTCATTATCAATTCCTTCGTTGCCAGAGAATGTGGTAAAGGCGGTTAGCTTAGCGGAGTTTAAAAAAGGTTTGGACGGCTTCCTAAAGGAAAAGTCCATAGACCGTTATTAAATGGGGAAAATCCACTATTTCTGGGATAAGCAAGTATAAAATGTTTTGTACATTTTGGGGATCTTGCCGGGTATTTGTGACGTGGATTGGCCACTGCTGGAAACAGGATGCTGGGCTCGATGGATCTTTGGTCTTTCCCAGTACGGTAATACTTATGTACTTATGTTATTTACTAACAGTATTTTGCTCACTAAATTCAACTTTAAAAGGTTCTCCCCTTCCCCTGGGTTATATGTCACTGAAAATCTGAGTATGGCCCATGATTACTTTGCAATTATCCCAGACAACTCTTATTTCACACAGGCAGACTCTTTAGGTATTACTTGTAACTTAGGCAGTATCAAGCCAAGATACAGCAAAGTACTTCATAACATACCCTTATGCTCACTCTTACTCTCTGCCACTGCAGGGGCTTCAGATGGAGTTAGGAGCTGCAGTTGAAAATGGGGTTGGGTGTTGATGCTGGGTTTAAGGTTGAGGTTGGAGTTAGAGTTGGATAACTGAGCTGAAGGTAGATTTGGAGTTAATGTTGGAGTTAGATAATTGGGTGAAGGTGGATTTTGAGTCAAGGTCGGGGTTGGAGTTGGATAATTGGGTGGAGGTGGATTTGGAGTTAAGGTTGGAGATGGAGTTGGATAATTGGGCTGGAGGTGGATTTGGAGTTAATGTTGGAGATGGAGTTGGATAATTGGGTGGAGGTGGATTTGGAGTTAAGGTTGGAGATGGAGTTGGATAATTGGGCTGGAAGTGGATTTGGATTTAAGGTTGGAGATGGAGTTGGATAATTGGGCTGGAGGTGGATTTGGAGTTAATGTTGGAGTTAGATAATTGGGTGAAGGTGGATTTTGAGTCAAGGTTGGGGTTGGAGTTGGATAATTGGGTGGAGGTGGATTTGGTTGGAGTTGGATAATTGGGCGGAGGTGGATTTGGATTTAAGGTTGGAGATGGAGTTGGATAATTGGGCTGGAGATGGATTTGGAGCTAAGGTTGGAGTTGGCGTTGGATAATTGGGAGGAGGTAGATTTGGAGTTGAGGCTGGAGTTGAATATTTGACCTGATGATTGAAGTTGCATTCTGGAGGTTGATCTCTGGTTGAGGTTGAAGCTGGAAGTTGTGGCTGGCTTTAGGGGTTGACGTTAGAGTTTAGGTCAGTTTCAAGGAATTGGATTAGCTTATATTTATGGTGAGTGTTTTAAACTGTCATTTTCTCAACGAACATCTTAAATTGTGTTGGTTAATTCTGGGCAATATCCAGATTTAATTCCATTATACATTTGAACTGTAGTGATCCGAATGATCCAACTCAATGTCTGTGAATTGGCTACAAGCCCTAGGGAGCAGCAAAGTGAATCGGCAGAGAGTGAATATACTGAACCATTTTCATGCTGAAGGCATCCGATGTCTGAGAAGTGCATGTTTTCTGAGGAGCAAATGCCAGTGGAAAATTGTGGGCAGCCCTGTTACCACAGAATGGGAAAAATGCAGGGGCCTCTTCCACTGTTCAGAAAGACAAGCCAAGCAGAACAGCTCCCAGAGCACATTGAACTGCCGTTCCGCTTCCATCTCAGTCAGCACACAGCTCGGCAAACACTTAATATAATTCAACACAAACTTAGCTCACTTTCCACTGAGGAGAAGATCCATTACAACACAGACGGAAGCAATTAAACCCTTGAAGGACTCTGGTTTTTGCCCATGGCCACACTTTTCTGCCTACTTTTTAGCTTCTACTGACTTATGAAAATGAAACCCCGCAATTAGTCTCTACACATGGCCCCACATCCTTTCGTATTCCCCCACCCTCCCCCCCCTTGGGCCACTACTACTCACTCTCTCACACACATACACTGCCCCACCACAAAACAGGTACAGCAAGGGCAACAGCAGTGCAACCTACATATGTACACTGGAAGGGCAGTTCCATAAGCTTGGTGCCAAATATGTGCAAAGGTTATTATTATTTGTTACATTTGTATCCCACATTTTTCCACCTTTTGCAGGCTGAATGTGGCTTACATATAACCGTTAACGGTGTTAGCCGATTACGGTTTGAACAAATACATAGTATGAATGAATACAAACTGATATTGTGGTATAATGAGGTATATGTATGGTAGGAAACAGTTGGGGGAACTTAGAGATGGAAAGGGGGAAGAAAAGTCAGGTAATGTCCGTTATGGTCTTTGGTTACATTGTGTTGCAAGTATCCAGGTATTTTTATGTTGGGTCGATGGGGTATGCTCTTCTGAACAGGTCTGTCTTTAGTGCTTTCCGAACATTTAGGTGGTCGAGCGTAGTTTTTACTGCTTTTGGCAATGCGTTCCATAGTTGTGCGCTTAGGTAGGAAAAGCTGGTTGCATAGGTGGATTTGTATTTGAGTCCTTTGCTGCTTGGGTAGTGGAGATCGTGCAGATTTTGTGGTGTTTCTGGATGGCAGGTCGATAAGGTCTGTCATGTATCCCGGTGCCTCGCCGTAGATAATTTTATGGATAGTTGTACAGATTTTAAAAGTGATACGTTCTTTGATTGGTAGCCAATGCAGTTTTCCCCACCTTTTGCAGGCTGAATGTGGCTTACATATAACCATTAACAGCGTTAGCCGGTTACGGTTTGAACAAATACATAGTATGAATGAATACAAAGTGATATTGTGGTAGAATGAGGTACATGTATGGTAGGTACAATTGGGGGGAACTTAGAGAGGGAAAGGGGGAAGAAGAGTCAGGTAATGTCCATTGCAGTCTTTGGTTATGTTGTGTCGCAAGTGTCCAGGTATTTTTATGTCGGGTCATTGGGGTATGCTCTTCTGAACAGGTCTGTCTTTAGTGCTTTCCGAACATTTATGTGGTCGAGCGTAGTTTTTACTGCTTTTGGCAATGCGTTCCATAGTTGTGCGCTTAGGTAGGAAAAGCTGGTTGCATAGATGGATTTGTATTTGAGTCCTTTGCTGCTTGGGTAGTGGAGGTTTAGGTATGATCGTGCAGATTTTGTGGTGTTTCTGGTTGGCAGGTCAATGAGGTTATAGAATTACTGGCAATGATGCCTGTCACTGGCACCAATAATTGGCATTGGGTGCTATTCTATAATGTATGTGCCAATTTGCAAAGGGATGAACACATGGAGGGAGCATGTGTGGGCCATGGACATGTCATAAGAGAACATAGGAGTAGCCATACTGGGTCAGACCAATGGTCCATCTAGCCCAGTATCCTGTTTTCCAAACAGTGGCCAAGCCAGGTCACAAGTACCTGGCAGAAACCCAAATCGTGGCAACATTCCATGTAGAACCCCAAAAAATAGCAAGATTCTGGAATTCTAAAGAGTGACAAGATTCCATGCAAAATCTCAGAGTAGCAACATTCCATGTAGAACCATGAAGACTAGCAAGATTCTAGAATCCTAAACAGTGACAAGATTGCATGCAGAAGCTCAAATAGTAGCAACATTCCATACTACAAATCCCAGGGCAAACAGTTGCTTCCCATGACTTGTCTCAATAGCAGACTATGGACTTTTCCTCCAGGAATTTCTCCAAATCTTTTTTAAACCCAGATACGCTAACCACTGTTACCATATCCTCCAGCAAAGAGTTCCAGAGCTTAACTTATAGAATGCTATCAGTGGCAGGCATCACATGGCTGTCTTAAACCTGCCTTTGGCATGCCAATGAGTCCCTTATGTTTAGGCGCACCAAAATGCCATTATAGAATTAGTACTAAGCCCATCTCTTTGTGGTACCAATATTGAGGCATCAAGTTGTAGAATTGCCCCAACACTGCCCCACATAGAACAGGCACAGCATGGACAGCACAGTGCGAGCTTTACACATGCACACGGAGTAAATGTAAGATGTTCTCTGTCTGGTTATCTTACAGGATGAAACTGATGTGAAAATTGAATGTATGAATGAAGACAGACTTTCCAGCACCAAAGTCTGCAATGTGAGCTATCCATTCTTCCGCTCTAAAGCCAAGGTAACTATTCTACAATGTAATGTGAGCTACCTATTCTGCAACTCTAGAGTTAGTGTGATGTTCTAAAGCCAAGCGAACATGAGCTATCCATTCTACAACGCTAGAGTCTATGTAATGTGCGTTATCCCTTCTTCCGCTCTAAAGTCAAGGTAACAAGAGCTATCCATTCTACAATTCTAGAATCAATGTAAAGTGAGCTGTGCATTCTTCCACTCCAAGATAACATGAGCTATCCATTCTACAATTCTAGAATCAAAATAATGTGCACTATCCATTCTTCCGCTCTACAGTCAAGATAACATGAGCTATGCATTCTGCAACTCTAGAGTTAGTGTGATGTTCTAAAGCCAAGCGAACATGAGCTATCCATTCTACAACGCTAGAATCTATGTAATGTGCGTTATCCCTTCTTCCGCTCTAAAGTCAAGGTAACAAGAGCTATCCATTCTACAATTCTAGAATCAATGTAAAGTGAGCTGTGCATTCTTCCACTCCAAGATAACATGAGCTATCCATTCTACAATTCTAGAGTCAAAATAATGTGCACTATCCATTCTTCCGCTCTACAGTCAAGATAACATGAGCTATGCATTCTGCAACTCTAGAGTTAGTGTGATGTTCTAAAGCCAAGCGAACATGAGCTATCCATTCTACAACGCTAGAATCTATGTAATGTGCGTTATCCCTTCTTCCACTCTAAAGTCAAGGTAACAAGAGCTATCCATTCTACAATTCTAGAATCAATGTAAAGTGAGCTGTGCATTCTTCCACTCTACAGTCAAGATAACATGAGCTATGCATTCTGCAACTCTAGAGTTAGTGTGATGTGAGCTATCCATTCTTCTGCTCTAAAGTCAAGGTCAAGGAGAACTGTGAGAGCAAGTTACTTGTGCTTTAATTGAAAGAAAAGAAGGCAAAAAAGAGAAAAAGACATCTTTAGACTACTGCAACTAAGATACGTACTTGATTGTTCTAAGATACTCTAAGATACTATATATGAATAAGAATTGAGAAAATGAATTGAAACATTGAAGTATATACTTTTATATTTAAAAAAGGCAGCCGATGAGGATTATATGCGTGGTACTTGAGTGTTCGGTCTCACACTCATTATATGGAGTTCACCCATTATTCTGACGGTCCACAAAAATATTACATAATATAGGAAATCTTTTTTGAGTTTTTGCTAAAGTCAAGGTAACATGAGCTATCCATTCTATAATTCTAGAATCAATGTAACGAGAGCTACTACTACTACTTAGTATTTCTATAGCGCTACTAGACGTATGCCGCGCTTTACACTTGAACAAGAAGAGACAGTCCCTGCTCAACAGAGCTTACAATCTAATTAGGACAGACAAACAGGACAAACAAGAGATAAGGGAATAGTAAAGTGAGGGTGATAAAATAAGGATTAGGAGTTAAAAGCAGCATCAAAAAGGTGGGCTTTTAGCTTAGATTTGAAGACGGCCAGATATGGAGCTTGATGTACCGGCTCAGGAAGTCTATTCCAGGCATATGGTGCAGCAAGATAAAAGGATGAGAGTCTGGAGTTAGCAGTGGAGGAGAAGGGTGCAGATAAGAGAGATTTGCCCAGTGAACGGAGTTCCCGGGGAGGAGTGTAGGGAGAGATGAGAGTGGAGAGGTACTGAGGGAGCTGCAGAGAGAATGCATTTGTAAGTCAATAAGAGGAGTTTGAACTGTAAGCGGAAACGGAGAGGGAGCCAGTGAAGTGACTTGAAGAGAGGGCTAATATGAACATAGCGACACTGGCGGAATATAATTGAACAGACTGAAGAGGAGAGAGATGGCTAAGCGGGAGACCTGTAAGAAGCAAGTTGCAGTAGTCTAAGCAAGAGGTGATAAGAGTGTGGATAAGGGTTCTGGTAGTGTGCTCAGAAAGGAAAGGATGAATTTTGGTAATATTATAGTGAAAGAAACAACAGGTTTAAGCAGTCTGCTGAATATGTGCAGAGAAGGAGAGAGAGGAGTCGGAGATGACCCCAAGGTTACGAGCTGATGAGACAGGGAGGATGAGAGTGTTATCCACAGAAATACAGAATGGGGGAAGAGGAGAGGTTGGTTTAGGGGGAAAGATAAGAAGCTCAGTCTTGGTCATGTTTAGTTTCAGGCGGCGGTGAGACATCCAGGCAGCAATGTCAGACAGGCAGGCTGAGACTTTAACCTGGATTCCTGCTGAAATTTCTGGCGTGGAGAGGTAGATCTGGGAGTCATCAGCGTAAAGATGATACTGAAAACCATAGGATGAGATCAGAGTACCAAGGGAAGAAGTATAGATGAAGAAAAGAAGATGTCCCAGGACAGATCCCTGAGGTACACCAACTGACAGTGGGATAGAAGTAGAGGAGGATCCACTAGAGTATACACTAAAAGTACAATGGGAGAGATAAGAAGAAAACCAGGAACGAACAGAGCCCTGAAATCCAAGTGAGGACAGCATATCAAGGAGTAGGCTGTGATCAACAGTGTCAAAAGCAGCAGATAGATTGAGAAGGATGAGGATAGAATAGAGCAGGGCCGTGCCTAGGGTCTCTGGCGCCCCCCTGCAGACTATCAGTTGGCGCCCCCCCCCCCCCGTGAAAATGATCATGCCCCCCCCCCCCCCCCCCCCCCCGGTGAAAATGATCGCTCACCACTTGCCACACTGACAGGAACTGTCAGCAATATTCTTAGAAACAAATTGCTATACATTGCAAAATAAGATAGCAGATGTAAATTCTCAAAGTGGACATATTCCAAACGCTAAAATGAAATAAAATGATTTTTTTTTACCTTTGTTGTCTGGTGACTTTCTTTTTCCGATCATGCTGGCCCAGTATCTGAGTCTGCTGCTATCTGTCCTCTTAACTCCATTTCCAGGGCTTCCTTTCCATTTATTTCTTTACTTTCCTCCTTTCTTCTTCATTTCTTGCTCTATATCCATTTCCAGCAATTTCTTCTCTCTCCCTGGGTCCTGCCCTCCCATCCATGTCCATTCTTGTCCCTCTCTGCCCTTCCCTCCTCCATCCATAGCCAGCAATCCTCCTCTCTCCCCTCCCCTCCATTTCCAGCAATTTGTCCTCTCCCTGGGCCCCCATGTCCATCCTTGTCCCTCTCTGCCCTTCCCTCCTCCATCCATAGCCAGCAATCCTCCTCTCTCCCCTCCCCTCCATTTCCAGCAAATTGTCCTCTCCCTGGGCCCCCATGTCCATCCTTGTCCCTCTCTGCGCTTCCCTCCTCCTCCATCCATAGCCAGCAATCCTCCTCCCCTCCATTTCCAGCAATTTGTCCTCGCCCTGGGCCCCCATGTCCATCCTTGTCCCTCTCTGCCCTTCCCTGCTGCATCCATAGCTAGCAATCCTCCTCTCTCCCCTCCCCTTCCAGCAATTTGTCCTCTCCCTGGGCCCTGCTGCTGCCCTCCCATCCATGCCTGTCAGCAATTCTCTCCCCTGCTCTGCCCTCTCCCCTCCTGTCCAGTGATTTCTTCTCTCTCCCTGCCCTGCATCCATACATGGCCAACAATTCTCCTCTCCCCTGCCCTCCCCCCTACATGTGGCAGGCTGCAGCGTTTTTGCGAGGCAGCTCTGGCTCTCCCTCCTTCCTTCCTTGGTTCCCGCTCTGGCTCCCCGATCAGCAGCCCCCCCCCCCCCGCGTGTTTTAACCTTTACGTGATGTCAATCAATGAAGAACGCACAACAGACTCGTTTCCAGCTTCTCTCTTCACACAGTGTCCCGCCCTCGCGGGAACAGGAAATGCATCATCGCTGACGCTGAAGGCGGGACACTGTGTGAAGAGAGAAGCTGGAAACGAGTCTGTTGTGCGTTCTTCATTGATTGACATCGCATAAAGGTTAAAACGCGGGGGGGGGGGGGGTGCTGATCGGGGAGCCAGAGCGGGAACTAAGGAAGGAAGGAGGGAGAGCCCGAGCTGCCTCGCAAAAGCGCTACGCTTGTGAGGGCAGCAGGGACGTCCGAAGTCCACGATTAGGCTGGGGCGCCGGGGCGAGGGTAAGCACCGCGGCGGCGCCCTCCAGAGGTGGGCGCCCCCCTGCGGCGCTTACCTCGCTTACCGCATCGGCACGGCCCTGGAATAGAGACCTTTGGATCTGGCCAGGAACAGATCATTGGAGACTTTAGCAAGCGCTGTTTCAGTTGAATGAAGGGGGCAAAAGCCAGATTGAAGTGGATCAAGAATAGCTTGAGATAAAAGAAAGTCAAGACAACGGCGGTGAACAGCACATTCAAGTATCTTGGATAGGAAATGGAGGAGGGAGATGGGGCGATAGTTGGAAGGACAGGTGGGGGTCAAATGAAGGTTTTTTAAGGAGTGATGTGTCTATGGCATGTTTGAAGGCATCAGGAACAGTCACAGTGGAAAGTGAAAGATTGAGAATGTGACAGATAAAAGGGATGACAGTAGGAGAGATAGTGTTAAGTAAATGGGTGGGAATAGAATCAGAGGAACAGGTAGTTAGTTTTGAGGAGGAAAGAAGATGTGCAGTTTCCTCTTCAGTGATTCCAGAAAAGGAAGAAAAGGAGGCAGAGGTTGGAGGGTTGAGAGAATGAACTAAGGGAAGGGGAGGTGGAGGTGACTTGGTTGAAAATTCAAGTTTAATCTTGTGAACCTTATCATGAAAGTACTCAGCCAGAGTCTGGGAAGAAAGTGAAGGGGGAGTTGGAGGTGAAGGTATATTGAGGAGAGAGTTCAATGTGGCAAAGAGACGTTGAGGGTTTGAGCATTCTTCCACTCCAAGATAACATGAGCTATTCATTCTACAGTTCTACAGTCAATGTATCGTGGGCTATCCATTCTTCTGCTCGAAAATCAAGGTAACGCGAGCTATCCATTCTATAGATCCAGAGTCAATGTAACGTGAGCTCTGCATTCTTCCACTCTAGAGCCAAAGTAACATGAGATATCCATTGTTCATTTGTAGAGTCAATGTAATGTGTGCTATCTATTCTTCCGCTCTAAAGTCAAGGTAGCATGAGTTATCCATTCTACAATTCTAGAATCAATGTAACGTGCACTATTCATTCTTCCACTCTAAAGTCAAGGTAACATGAGCTATACAGTCTACAATTCTAGAGTCAATGTAATGTGCACTTTCCATTCTTCTGCTCTAAAGTCAAGATAGCATGAGCTATCCATTCTGCAACTCTAGAGTTAGTGTGATGTGAGATATCCATTTTTCCGTTCTAAAGCCAAGGTAAAATGAGCTAGCCATACTAAAATTCTAGAATCAATGCAACGTAAGCTATGCATTCTTCCAATCCAAGATAATATGAGCAATACATTCTACAATTCTAGAGTCAATGTAATGTGTTCTATCCATTCTTCTGCTCTAAAGTCAAGGTAACATGAGCTATCCATTTTACAATTCTAGAAGCAGTGTAATCTGAGCTGTGCATTCTTCTACTCCAACATAGTAACATAGTAGATGACGGCAGAAAAAGACCTGCATGGTCCATCCAGTCTGCCCAACAAGATAACATAAACTATACATTCTACAATTCTAGAGTCAAGGTAATATGTGCTATCCATTCTTCCGCTCTAAAGTCACAGTAACATGAGTTATCCATTCTATAGATCTGAAGTCACCTCCCAAATTGCAAAAATGTGATCTACAAAACTGTCCACTCTGCAGACTTCACTTACCTAGGAACCAAATGGTGGAACTCATCACTCGAAATAAGAAATATACAGGAATATATTAGATTCCGCAAAATCCTCAAATCGTTCCTATTCAAACAAACCCTCAAAAACAACTACCATATCTCAATTAGTTATTACCTGAATTGGTTATTACTCTACTTACCATTAACTTTCTCTTTGCTTCATGTACAATTTCTCATTCGTAATAGATGTTCTAAATGTTAAACATCCATAGCTATCCCAGTATGTTTATGATACTGTATTGTAAAATTGGATTCTTACAACAAATTACTTTCTTATGCATTATTCTTTGTTATGTATCCTATACATATATTGTAAGCCACATTGAACTCAAACTTGTTTGGGATAATGTGGGATATAAATGTCACAAATAAATAAATAAATAAATATTATCTATCCATTCTTCTGCTCTAAAGCCAAGGTTATATTCTCCATTTGGGTTTTTACATTCAATTACTCACCTTTCCAAATGTGAACTCAAGGCAAGTTACAAATTCAGGTAGAATTAGTGGTTCTCCATCTAGAACCAAAGTAACATGGTCTGTCCATTATACCCAAGGAATCATGAGCTATTCATCTGGGTTTTGGATTTGAGTTTTTAGATTTAATTACTTGTCTTCCAAATCCAACATAAGAGCAAGGTGCAAATTCAGGTACAGTTGATAGTCCTCCCTCTCAAGCCGAGTTAATGTGATCTATCTTCAATGTCGCCTTCGGCACCTAACCACTACACCTCTACTCAGGAAATGTAGACTACCCCAACTTGACATTTCGTCCTTTAGATTGTAAGCTCCTTCGAGCAGGGACCGTCCTTCTTTGTTAATTTGTACAGCGCTGCGTAACCCTAGTAGCGCTCTAGAAATGTTAAGTAGTAGTAGTAGTTTTCTTCCCTTCTTTGAGCCAAGTAATGTGATCTGTCCAATGGAGCTTGCATTTGAACGTTTCGATTGAATTACTTGCTTTCCAAATCTGATTCAAGACAAGTTATAAATGCAGGTTGAATTGTTAGGTCCCATTCTAGAAGCAAGGTAACATGAGTTATCAGTTATCTGTCTCGAGAATCAAGGAAATGTGTATACTTAGTTAACATACTACAGAAAGCACATTTCCCTAATATAAAATCATCCAACCACATGAGGACTAGAGGACACTCCATGAAACTGACTGACTGGTTAATATTTCAGCCGAAAGGTTTAGAGAAGTTTCTGGAGGCAGGCTCATTAACAGTCATTACCCAGGCTTTACTTGTCCAAGTGCTATTGAACATGGGAATTGCAACCTTCTATTTTAAGAACATGTAATGTGTCATGGATATATAGCTGACACATTTCATGAGTAACAAGAACATAGGAATATCCTTACTGCGTCAGACCAGTGGTCCATCTAGCCCAGAATTCTGCTTCCAACAGTGACCAATCCAAGTCACAAGTACCTGGCAGAAACCCATATAGTTGCAAGATTCAATTCTTTCCCCATGTCTATATCTCAATAGCAAACTATGGACTTATCCTCCAGGAACTTGTCCAACTCGATTTTAAACCCAGATACGCTAACCGCTGTTACTACATCCTCCGGCAAAGATTTCCAGAGTTTAACTATTCGTTGAGTGAAAAAATACTTCCTCCTATTTGTTTTAAAAGTATTTCCATGTTACTTCCTTGAGTGTCCCAATAGTCTTTGTACTTTTTGAAAGAGTAAAAAAATTGATTCACTATTACCTCAAGATTTTGTAGACCTCAATCATATCTCCCCTCAGCCGTCTCTTTTCCAAACTGAAGAGCCCTAACCTCTTTAGCCTTTCCTCATATGGGAGGAGTTCAATCCCCTTTATCATTATGGTCACTCTTCTTTGAACCTTTTCTAATTCCGCTATATCTTTTTTGAGATACGGCGACCAGAATCGAATACAATACTCAAGATGAGGTCACACCATGGAGCGATACAGAGGCATTATAATATTCTTGGCCTCATTTTGCATCCCTTTCCTAATAATTCCTAGCATCCTGTTTGCTTTTTTGGCCATCGCCACACACTGGGCAGAAGATTTTGGTGTATTGTCTACAATGACACCTAGATTTTTTACTTGAGTGCTGACTCCTAAGGTGGTCCAGCATCAGGTAACTATGATTCTGATTACTCTTCCCAATATGCATCACTTTGCATTTGCCTACATTAAATTTCCTCTGCTATTTGGATGCCCAGTCTTCCAGTTTCCAATTTTTATTCAAAAACTAAAGAATGTGAACTTGATATTAAGTGTTGGACTATATCCAGGTACCAGCACTGATATCTGGGTATATGCGGACGGCCAGCACTTCACCGTTTAAGTAATCTAACCAAATAGAGAACTGCTATTGATACAGGTCCATTTGGCCGGCTAACAGAACCACTTAAGAAGTGAATAATGGCACTTGACTGCTTATGCACTAATTCTTCCTGTCCTCATGTCATTCAGTGGTCACAACTCTTAATGTGCACCTCTTTCCCTGAGTCACTGCATTCAGTGGTCACAGATCTTAATGTCCATCTCTTCCCTGTCCTCACTCCATTCACAGGTCACAGCTCGTAATGTCCACCACTTTCCCTGTCCTCACATCATTCAGTGGTCAGCTCTTCATATCCAGCTCTTTCCCTGTCCTCACGTCATTCAGTGGTCAGCTCTTAATGTCCAGCTCTTTCCCTGTCCTCACTCCACTTGGAAGTTGTTTTTAAGAAGAGGATTTTAAAGCTACTTCTGTCTGACGGTAGCCTTTTCTGCTGCACTCCTTTCCCCATCCCCTCCCCCCCCCCCCCCCCCTCCAGGCTTTCAGTTAATGAGTCAGGCTTCACTTCCCCAGATTGTAGCTCAGACCTAGTCTCCAGGAATCCCTGGTATCCAGAAAGCCTCCTCCGATGACCTGAGGGGCTGAGAATTCATGTGCATGGCATCAGGTAACCAGGACCCAGCCAAAACAAAGGCCTGCGAGCTGGGCTTCAAAGCTTTGGCACGGGAGCTGCATTTTAATATTACAATCAGCTGTGCGTAGTCCCAGACAGTCTGAGGTCAGTGCTGTGCTGCCAATCACATCTTAACGCTGCTGCAAGGAGTATTAAGCACTTCCTCCTTTCTGCAAACTGCACCTTTTCTATCAAATCAGAGGGGCACCCTTACAACACCCAACGGTGTGTTCTACTACTGCTTATCACTTCTATAGCGCTACAAGGCATACGCAGCGCTGTACACCGTACACATAAAGACAGTCCCTGCTCAAAGAGCTTACAATCTAAATAAGTTCTGTATTTGGTTTCCATGTGACCCACGGGAGGGCCTGCCTGGGACAGTATAACTCCCCCCCCCCCCAACCAGGATTTTTCTCCGCTTTCTCATACACATATGGCAAAGTGAAAGTGTAGTAGAAATACACACAAGGAGTAGTGACAGTGAGAACATTTCTGTTACTGTGACTCACGTCCCCTACGCTGTTCCCAGAGTGGAGTAGTGGGCTCAAAACCTGGGAACTGGGTTGATTCCCACTGGGGCTCTTTGTCATCCTGGGCAAGTCACTTAACCCTCTATTGTCCCAGGTGGAAACCATAGATTGTCAGCCCACTAGGGACAGAGAGATACCTGCATACAGTGGTGTGCTGGAGCAGGCTCTCACAGGCTCGCAAGAGCCGGTTGTTAAGTTTTTAAGAATTTTGGGAGCCGGTTGTTAAAGTAGGGCCCTCCATGGCTACTTTAACAACTGGCTCCTAAAATGTGGGCTTGGGCCCCCTGCTGAATTCTCTTTTACTTTGCTGGTGGGGATGCTGAGCCCTGCCAGCCAAGTAAATAGACTACTGCTGGTCCCTAACTCTGGGCAGCAGGCTGGGACTTCTCGAGCATGTGAGAGAAGTTCCAGCATGCTGCTCAGAGCAAGACGTTGGGAGTGGTGGCAGTCCATTTATTGGCTGCCAGCAAAAGTATGCCTAGCGTGCCCGCATGAAGGGAGGGAGGAGAGAGAGGCAAGTGTTCCTCCCCCCCCCCCACCCACCCCCGGCCAACCCTGGCCCTTCCAACTGCAGAGCTGGCTACGTCCGGAGAAAGAGCCTGTTGTTAAAAATTTACCAGCACACCCCTGCCTGCATATATGATGAAACCTTTCTGGTTGTACCACAGAAAGACAGTATATCAAACTTATGAGCCATAAAATCAAATTAGTTCCAAGTGCCTTCCTGAGGTCACTGTCCAGTCTCACTAGGACTCACCAACAACATTCTCTCCTTCTGGCTGGACGGTGAGCTGGTCGCCCGGGTCTAAGGCAATAGGGGTGTCTGCTGTGGGGAACCAGGGGACACTCTTTGCCCAAGTCTTCGAAGGTTCTCGTGTGAGGCTGGTCGTGCTCGGCTCATATGATAGCGTGAGTGGGTCTCTTCCACTGGCTGATCAAGGACATGGTTCACTCTTTGGTACTGGGAGTAATAGGGAAGAAGTGTCCTAATTGGGGTCTTTCTGTGTATGCGCAGTTTCTGTTTGCAGAACTGGAAGTGCAGGTTTTCTGTGTGGTTTTGCGTTAACATTGGACCTAAGACCCAGTGGCGTAGCCAAGGGTGGACCCACTTTGAGCTCAGGCCCACCCAGTAGCAGCACACCTATGATGTGGCTGGCAGGGATCCCCAAGTCCCACCAGCCAAAAACTCCCAATAAGTACATAAGTGTCCCTCCTGCATACCTTGTAAATAGCAGATCTTCACCTGCATTGAGCAGCGACTGACACATACTGCTCGCACCAGCCCCACTGCCTTCCCTCTGATGTATTCATGCCTGTGTGGAAACAGGAAGTTGCATCAGAGGGAAGGCTGTGGGGCCAACATGAGAGTGTGTATTAGTTGCTGCTCGCTGCTGGTGAAAATCTGCTATTTCAAAGGTATGTAGGGGGGGGGATGTTTGAGAGACCATATGGCATGCAAATGAGAGAGGGAGAGACCAAATCAGTTGTGGGACAGGGCAGAGTTCTGCCCACCCAAAATTGGGTGTCTGGCTACGCCCCTGCTAAGACCTCACCCCATGTAATAGGATAAGGTCGACTGGTGCTATCAAATGATTGTAATTGCAGTTGTAATGGGGGTTGTATTTGTCCAGGGGTTTATTTGTTTTATATAGGGCTCTGGGGTGAGGGGAGGAGAGGGAAGTGGAAAGGGTGGGCTACGGCTGCTGGTGTCAGGGTATGCAGAGCCCTGATGGGGAAGGGGAGAAAAACGGGATCACTGTTAACACCTGGTTGTTGCTTAATCTCCGCAGGTGTCTTTTCGACTGGATTTTGAATTCAGCAAATCTCATTTCCTGCCGAGATTGAAAATCCTCCTGACTGCTAATAGGTCAGTCCCCTCTCCATCCTCTGACACAATGACCCGACTGACCCTCAGACCAGATGCTCCTTCTGCGAAACTCCAGCATTGGTCCGACCTTGTCTGGCTCCATGGCAGCATTTCTCTGGTCTTATTCCTAGTTTTCCTTTTTTTTTTGTATTTACTTCTTGTGATGTGCAGCTCAGTTGGACCTGGTCTAGGAATCCAGACTCCTTGGGCTGATTTTCATAGTAACAGATCTCACCACCGCACACCCTTGAGAGCGTGCCACCATGGTCCCCAAGTTTGGCCAGTCAGTGTCTCTGAGTGATGGCCAAGGATTCAGTCCCAGGGGGGTTGCGAGTGGTGCCTCTGCCAATGCTGAGGAGGTCAGAAGGAGGAGGGCAGGACAGAGCTTTTATATTGTATGTATTGCCTTCTAGTGACAGTGAAGAGCTGGAGGCTACCAGACACGACAACTCCATGCGGTTGGATTTCCTGCTGAAGTTTGAGTCAGATCTGCTCTTCCACAGGTACTGTCCAGGGTTCCGGCAAGCCTGTCACCACATGAAATACTGAGACCCCCCCAGCCCCCTTTACAGGCTGACTGTACTACACAGGATAAGTGGCCTGAGCATGTCTTTCTGTATATTCAGAGACTGAGCAGAGGAAGGAGTGGAGGAGTGGCCTAGTGGTTAGGGTGGTGGACTTTGGTCCTGGGGAACTGAGGAACTGAGTTGGATTCCCGGCACAGGCAGCTCCTTGTGACTCTGGGCAAGTCACTTAACCCTCCATTGCCCCATGTAAGCCGCATTGAGCCTGCCATGAGTGGCAAAGCGCAGGGTACAAATGTAACAAAAAAAAAGTTCTCTGAAGCACTTCCAACCAAAGTTTCCCCCCTCCCATCTATCACCCCCAGTATTGAGCAAACTCCTTCACTGTGTCCAGGAAGGAGTAATGTCTGTCGTTTCTGTGCTTCAGAGGGACTTCATTTGCTGCTGTCTCTTTTTACAGAGATGGTCTACACTGTCACTCCACTCCTTCCGGATAAAGCTCTCACCATCTGTTTGAAATCTGAGCTGGCACTGCCTGGTCTTGAGCCTTTAAAGGGGGCAGTGGGCAACTCTCCTTTATTTATATATATATATATTTATTTATTTAGATTTTGCTCACACCTTTTCAGTAGTAACTCAAGGTGAGTTACATTCAGGTACACTGGATATTTCTCTGTCCCAGGAGGGCTCACAATCTAAGTTTGTACCTGAGGCAATGGAGGGTTAAGTGACTTACCCAAGATCACAAGGAGCAGCAGTGGGATTTGAACCCAACCACCTCTGGATTGCAAGACCAGTGCTCTAACCACTAGGCCACTCCTCCACTCCACCTTGTGCCCTGCTGCCTCATATTGGCACCATATTTATAAAAACCTTAATGCCCTAACAACCCCTGTTTCTTGGACTGCTGGTAGTGCCAGACACCTTTAGTCGAAGGGAAGATGTGTCATTTACCAAACCTGAAAAAGGAAAAATCTCAGAAGCAGTCATCCTGTATGGGGGGGGGGGGCTACGTACATCCTTCTTCTGTACGGCAGGAGGGGGTGTACACGTCTGCTCTGTACCATATACCATAGGACTGTGTGTGTGTGTGGGGGGGGGGGGGGGTGTATATGCCCTCTCCTGTACATACTCAGGAAGTCTGTATATGTAGTCAGAGGTCTGTGTTTGTACCCCCCCACCCCCACCCACTCATGCTTATTTGTATGTTGAGGTTCAGTGTATATCTACCCATTCTGTATCATGGATGTAGAAGATGTTCCTTTCTCCATTCTGTACTGCTTTTCTCTCTATTCTGTACTTTGAGGAGGGGGGAGGGGGGGACCGCAAAGTCCGATATCACACAGGCTTCACTGACACAAGTGAGTGAAATGGTGAATTGATGAGGGTTTTTTTTTTTGTTACATTTGTACCTCGTGCTTTCCCACTCATGGCAGGCTCAATGCAGCTTAGGTACTTATTTGTACCCGGGGCAATGGAGGGTTAAGTGACTTGCCCAGAGTCACAAGGAGCTGCCTGTGCCTGAAATGGGAATTGAACTCAGTTCCTCAGTTCCCCAGGACCAAAGTCCACCACCCTAACCACTAGGCCACTCCTCCACTGTTGCTACTATTTGAGATTCTACATGGAATGTTGCTATTCCACTAGCAACATTCCATGTAGAAGTCGGCCCTTGTAGATCACCAATGTGGCCGCGCAGGCTTCTGCTTCTGTGAGTCTGACGTCCTGCATGTATGTGCAGGACGTCAGACTCACAGAAACAGAAGGCTGCGCGGCCTTCTACATGGAATGTTGCTAGTGGAATAGCAACATTCCATGTAGAATCTCCAATAGTAGCAACATTCCATGTAGAATCTCCAATAGTATCTATTTTATTTTTGTTACATTTGTACCCCGCGCTTTCCCACTCAAGGCAGGCTCAATGCGGCTTACATGGAGCAATGGAGGGTTAAGTGACTTGCAGAGTCACAAGGAGCTGCCTGTGCCTGAAGTGGGAATCGAACTCATTTCCTCAGTTCCCCAGGACCAAAGTCCACCACCCTAACCACTAAGCCATTCCTCTACTGTTGCTACTATTTGAGATTCTACATGGAATGTTGCTATTCCACTAGCAACATTCCATGTAGAAGTCAGCTCTTGCAGATCACCAATGTGGCCGCGCAGGCTTCTGTGAGTCTGACGTCCTGCACATACGTGCAGGACGTCAGACTCACAGAAACAGAAGCCTGCGCAGCCTTGTACATGGAATGTTGCTAGTGGAATAGCAACATTCCATGTAGAATCTCCAATAGTAGCAACATTCCATGTAGAATCTCCAATAGTTGCAACATTCCATGTAGAATCTCCAATAGTATCTATTTTATTTTAGTTACATTTGTACCCTGCGTTTTCCCACTCATGGCAGGCTCAATGCGGCTTACATGGGGCAATGGAGGGTTAAGTGACTTGCCCAGAGTCACAAGGAGCTGCCTGTGCCTGAAGTGGGAATTGAACTCAGTTCCTCAGTTCCCCAGGACCAAAGTCCACCACCCTAACCACTAGGGCACTCCCAGTCTGTTGGCAGGGTCACGGATGCTGTCACAAGCTGAGCCAAATACTTTCTTTGGCGTACAGGAGTAGCCTAATGGTTAGTGTGGTGGCCTGAGAGCTAGGGGAACGATTTCATTCCCGCTGCAGCTCCTTGTGAGTCTGAGCATCACTTAACCCTCCATTGCAACAGGTACAAACTAACTACCTGCTTTGACTCTTTCTCCTTTCCCCCTCCTGCTGCAGGGTCTCAAGCTTGGACCGGTATGAGATAAAACCTGGCAGCTCTCTGGACAGATACGACAGCATCGGCCCCCCGTTCAACTGCACCTTTCAGGTAATGCCAACTGCTGTTCTCTCAAACCAAGAATTCAGAGCTGGGGATTCCAATCTAACCCATCAAACGCTTCATTTTCTCCCCTGCAGATACAGAATCTGGGCTTCTTTCCCATCAGTGACCTCACTATTAAAATCCTCATTCCTGTGGCCACCAGAGGTGGGAATCGTGTCCTGTGGTTGAAAGATTTCCTTGTCGATCAGGTAGTGGCTGCACAGCTCTCCTCCTCATCACCTCTATAAAGATGCTGAACTTTCCTGGCCAGGAGTGGCTTCCTGCATGTCTCTCATCTGAATGTGGGCTTCATTTTTAGCACTCCAGCCCTGGTTCAGTCATCAGTCGCTCTCCAGAGACACAATAAGTCCACCAGGCTCTCTGTATTGCAGTACTGAAAGTGACTGGAAAAGGGAAAGGGATTTGATATACTGCCTTTCTGTGGTTTCTGCAAATACATTCAAAGCTGTTTACATAGTGTATACTTTTTGCACCTGGGGCAATGGGAGGGGGTTAGGTGATTTGCCCAGAGTCACAAGGAGCTGCAGTGGGAATTGAACCCAGTTCCCCAGGATCAAAGTCTGCTGCACTAACCACTAGGCTATTCCTCCACTAGGAACATTCCATGTAGAAGCCTGCCCTTGCAGATCAGCAACGAGGCCGCGCAGGCTTCTGTTTCTGTGAGTCTGACATCCTGCACATACATCCTGCACGTCAGACTCACAGAAACAGAAGCCTGCGCGGCCGCGTTGCTGATCTGCAAGGGCAGGCTTCTACATGGAATGTTGCTAGTGGAATAGCAACATTCCATGTAGAATCTTCAAATAGTAGCAACAGAATCTCAATAGTAGCAGCAACATTCCATCTAGAATCTCCAATAGTAGCAACATTCCATGTAGAATCTCAAATAGTAGCAACAGAATCTCAAATAGTAGCAACATTCCATGTAGAATCTCAATAGTAGCAACATTCCATGTAGAATCTCAAATAGTAGCAACAGAATCTCAATAGTAGCAGCAACATTCCGTCTAGAATCTCCAATAGTAGCAACATTCCATGTAGAATCTAAAGTAGAGGAGTGTGGTAGCCGTGTTAGTCCACTCTTAAGGTTATCAATAGAAATCAAACAAAATAAAACATGGAAAAGAAAATAAGATGATACCTTTTTTATTGGACATAACTTAATACATTTCTTGATTAGCTTTCGAAGGTTGCCCTTCTTCCTCAGATCGGAAATAAGCAAATGTGCTAGCTGACAGTGTATATAAGTGAAAACATTCAAGCATTACTATGTAGAATCTACAAATAGTTTCAACATTACATGACGTCAGCAACAGAATCTCCAATAGTAGCAACATTCCATGTAGAATCTCGAATAGTAGCAACATTCCATGTAGAATCCCAAATAGGGAAAGGGAACTGGGAATTGACATACCGTCTTTCTGTGGTTTTTGCAACCTACATTCAAAGTGGTTTACATAGTATATAGAGGTACTTAATTTGTACCTGGGGCAATGGAGGGTTAAGTGACTTGCCCAGAGTCACAAGGGGCTGCAGTGGGAATGTGAACCCGGTTCCCCAGGTTCTCAGGCCGCGCTGCACTAACCACTAGGCTACTCCTCCACTTTAGCTTATTTTCAATAGCAGACTAGACTGGGATTTATCACAGACTAAAACACACAGCAGGAAATAATATGAGAAGAAAAGCTAGACACTGTCCCATGGGAGACATAATTCTTGGGGTAATCAGGCTGGGTCTCTTCTGTTCTTTCCCAGCTCACACTGCCCATGGGGACCTCAGTATAAAGCTTTCACACGTGAAAAAGAGAGACAGGCCCTGAGTCACTGGAGGGATTCTGCCAGGTGGGGTCCCAGGGGTGACTCAGAGATGTCTCATCTAGCGTCCCCCAGGAAGGCATTGCTAACTCTCACCCTCAGAGACAGGAGTAAAAGGAGAATCTGGCATCCCCCCCCCCCCCCCCCCAGCTGCCTTTGAGGGTTGGTTTTAGACTGTCTGCACAAAGATAAAGTCCACATGTGAGCTTTCCCCAGTTCTGCTAAGGTAAAAGTCCAATCAGACACTCACACTGGCCATTTCTGCTGGAAACGGACTGTGAAGATTTGAAAGTGCCATTTCCTCCCTAGACCTGAACACCCCCCACCCCCACCCCCAGGGCAGCCCACCTCCATCCCTCCTCCTCCTGCCCTAGTCTGGTTAAATGTACCCTTCCATGAACAATGCTTAGACTTTGAGTGAAACCGGGAATGGGAAGGTAAATCAGTTTTTGAAAGCTGTCGGCTCTTCTAGAGCTCTCTGGAAAAGCATCTTCTAAGTTAAGGTGTCCTCTGGGTGCTTTTCTTATTTGTAGGTGAAACACCCTGAGACCACTAAAACTGTCCCTGGTACAGTGGTTAGGTTTCATGTGCACAGCTCCAAAAGCGAGCAGTCAGCAGTGATCTTTCCTGTTTCCAAAGATCACTTACAATTTTTTCTCTCATCTCTTCATAGGAAAATGTCACCTGTAATATTTGGGGTAATAACACAGACTACAGGCATTCTCCATCAGAGGAAGACCTAACCCATCACCAACAGCTGGTAAGGTCACTTCTGCAGCTCTGAGTCTCTCCAGAACAGGGAACATATTTCTAGAAAAATAAAAAAAACTTTAATCTGTGCCAGACTGTATTGACCGGGTGGGAACTCGCTGCCAATGATCTTGGGTCACCAGGAAGATAGATAGCGGCTGAGTCCCAGATCCTTGGACACAGCTAGGGACAGTGTGTCTGGAGTTCTGTGTCCCTGGGTGTAATCAGTACAGCTGGAGTCATAGGGTCCTTGGACACAGCTGGGACAGCATGGCTACTGTCAGACTCCTGGGTCACTGGGTGGTGATTTATTATCATAAGAACAGAAGAATAGCCATACTGGGTTAGACCAGTGGTCCATCTAGACCAGAATCCTGTTTCCAACAGTGGCCAATCCAGGTCACAAGTACCTGGCAGAAACCCAATTAGTACAGTTCCCAGGGCAAGCAGTGGCTTCCCCCATGTCCATCTCAATAACAGACCATGGACCTTTCGTCCAGGAATTTGTCCAAACCTTTTTTAAACCCAGATACGCTAACTGCTGTTACCACATCCTCTGGCAAAGAGTTCCAGAGCTTAACTATTTGTTGAGTGAAAAAATGTTTCCTCCTATTCATTTAAAAAATATTTCCATGTAATTTCATTGAGTGTCCCCTGGTCTTTGTACTTTTCGAAAGAGTGAAAAATCAATTCACTTTTATCTGTTCTACACCACTCAGGATTTTGTAGACCTCAATCAAATCCCCCCTCATCTGCCTCTTTTTCAAGCTGAAGAACCCTAACCTCTTTAGCCTTTCCTCATATGGGAGCAGTTCCATCTCCTTTATCATTTTGGTCGCTCTTCTTTGAACCTTTCCTAATTCTGCTATATCTTTTTTGAGATATGGCTACAAGAATTGAAAGCAATACTCAAGGTGAGGTCACACCATGAAGCGATACAAATTCATTATAATATTCTTGGTCTTATTTTGCATCCCTCTCCTAATAATTCCTAGCATTTTCTTGAGTACTGACTCCTAAGGTAGACCCCTAGCATCAGGTAACTATGATTTGGATTATTCTTCCCAATGTGCATCACTTTGCATTTGTCTACATTAAAGTTCATCTGCCATTTGGACGCCCAGTCTTCCAGTTTCCCAAGGTCTTCCTGCGATTTTTCACAATCCGCATGTGTTTTGACAACTCATCTGCAAATGTAATTACTTCACTCATCATTCCGTTTTCCAAATCATTTATAAATATGTTAAATAGCACCGGTCCTAGTACAGATCCCTGCGGCACTCCACTATTCACCCTCCTCAATTGAGAAAAATGGCCATTTAACCCTACCCTCTGTTTTCTGTCCAATAACCAATTCCTAATCCACAGAAGGACATTGACTCCTATCCCATGACTTTTTAATTTTCACAGGAGTCTCTCATGAGGAACTTTACCAAAAGCTTTCTGAAAATCCAGATACACTACATCAACTGGGTCACCTTTATCCATATTTTAATTTACGCCTTCAAAGAAATGAAGCAAATTTTTGAGGCAAGAGTTCCCTTGGCTGAACCCATGTTGGCTCTGTCCCATTAAACCATGTTTGTCTAAGTGTTCCATAATTTTATTCTTTATAATAGTTTCCACTATTTTCCCCAGGCTTACTGGTCTGTAATTTCCTGGATCATCCCTGGAACCCTTTTTAAAAATCAGCATTACATTGGTCACCCTCCAATCTTCAGGTGCTATGGATGATTTTAACGACAGGTTACAGACCACTAACAACAGATCAGCAATTTCTTGTTTGATTTCTTTCAGTACCCTGGGGTATATACCATCCGGTCCAGGTAACTTATCACTCTTTAACTTGTCAATTGGCTCATTACGTCTTCCAGGTTCACCGAGATTTCTTTCAGTTCCTCCACATCATCACCCTTGAAAACCATTTCCAGTACAGGTAGATCTCTTACATCTTGTTCCATAAAGACCAAAGTAAAGAATTCATTCAGTCTCTCTGCTATGGCCTTGTCCTCCCTGAGTGCCCTTTTGCCCCTTCATGATCAAATGGTCCCACAGATTCCAACACACACACATGCTTTCTGCTTCTGATATACCTGAAAAAGGTGAGTTTTTCTCTCCGCAGCAAGTTTTTATTTTCATGTTCTCTTTTAGCCTTCTTTATCAAGATATTGCATCTAGTTTAACAGTGCTTATGTTGCTTCTTATTTTCTTCATTCAGATCCTTTTGCATTCTTTGAAGGATGCTCTTTTGGTTCTAATAACCTCTTTCATGGAAATTGGAGGGTCATGGGATAGGAGGAAATGTCCTATTGTGGATTAAAAACTGGTTGAAGGATAGGAAACAGAGAGTGGGGTTAAATGGGCAGTATTCACAATGGAGAAGGGTAGTTAGTGGGGTTCCTCAAGGGTCCGTGCTAGGACCGCTGCTTTTTAATATATTTATAAATGATTTAGAGATGGGAGTAACTAGCGAGGTAATTAAATTTGCTGATGACACAAAGTTATTCAAAGTCGTTAAATCACGACAGGATTGTGAAAAATTACAAGAGGACCTTACAAGACTGGGAGACTGGGCGGCTAAATGGCAGATGATGTTTAATGTGAGCAAGTGCAAGGTGATGCATGTGGGAAAAAAGAACCCGAATTATAGCTACGTCATGCAAGGTTCCACGTTAGGAGTTACGGACCAAGAAAGGGATCTGGGTGTCGTCGTCGATAACACACTGAAACCTTCTGCTCAGTGTGCTGCTGCGGCTAAGAAAGCGAATAGAATGTTGGGTATTATTAGGAAAGGTATGGAAAACAGGTGTGAGGATGTTATAATGCCGTTGTATCGCTCCATGGTGCGACCGCACCTTGAGTATTGTGTTCAATTCTGGTCGCCGCATCTCAAGAAAGATATAGTAGAATTGGAAAAGGTGCAGCGAAGGGCGACTAAAATGATAGCGGGGATGGGACGACTTCCCTATGAAGAAAGACTAAGGAGGCTAGGGCTTTTCAGCTTGGAGAAGAGACGGCTGAGGGGAGACATGATAGAGGTATATAAAATAATGAGTGGAGTGGAACAGGTGGATGTGAAGCTTCTGTTCACGCTTTCCAAAAATACTAGGACTAGGGGGCATGCGATGAAACTACAGTGTAGTAAATTTAAAACAAATCGGAGAAATGTTTTCTTCACCCAACGTGTAATTAAACTCTGGAATTCGTTGCCGGAGAAAGTGGTGAAGGTGGTTAGCTTAGCAGAGTTTAAAAAGGGGTTGGACGGTTTCCTAAAGGACAAGTCCATAAACCGCTACTAAACGGACTTGGAAAAATCCACAATTCCAGGAATAACATGTATAGAATGTTTGTACGTTTGGGAAGCTTGCCAGGTGCCCTTGGCCTGGATTGGCCGCTGTCGTGGACAGGATGCTGGGCTCGATGGACCCTTGGTCTTTTCCCAGTATGGCATTACTTATGTACTTATGTTACCTTTTAACCACACTGGCTGTTGTGTGCTCGTCTTTCCACCATTGATAATACGTGGAATATATCTGGTCTGGGTTTCCAAGATGGTAAACGTCCACGCCTGATTTAAATTCTAACCTTTGCAGCCTACTCAGCTTCTTTTTAACCATTTTCCTAATTTTGTCCATAGTCACCCTTTTGAAAATTGAATCCTGCTACAGTAGATTTCTTTAGTGACTTCACATCAACTCAAATTTGATCATGATACAATCACTGTTTCCCAGTGGATCCAACACCATTACCTCTCAAATCACGCCCTGCATGCCACTAAAGACTAGGAGGCAGATGCACTAAACGTTTTTCATCGTTAAATGAGCCCTCAGGGAAGAATTTCCTATCCTTTCCATGCACTTAAGCCTATTTTCCGACGACAGTAGCAGCTAACGAAAACGGAATGGAGATGAGCAATTAGTGTGAAAACCCCATTGAAACGACATGCACTAACCTTTTCCGATTGCCTTTACGCAGGAAAAAGGCAGGAAAACTAACGAGAGGTCTGGACCTCTCGTTAGGACAGCTCTGTGCCAGGAAAAAGTGTTAATTGAAAAAATAAACAAACTTTGAGCCAATCCCAGCGCATTAGCAGAGCTAAAAGCGCTGTGATTGGTCCAAAGGACCTCAGAAAACACATAAAAAAATAAAAATAAAAAAAGGATCGGGAGGGGGCAAGGGCGCTCATCAGGAGCGTCCTGTACAGACGGCCTTGCCCCCCCCCCCGCTGCTCCCCACTTTCCGCCGCTCCCCCCACCCCGAAAAAGCAAACTTCTAGAAGCCCCTGCCCCCCTCCCTTCCTCAGTACTCTGTCACCTGTGCTCCGCCTCCCGACATCCTCCGTCCGTGCCCCGCCCCCTTTTGGGGTCGTCGCCGCCATTCCCCTCCTCCATCGGGCCCCCCTTCCTCTTACCGGGCCCGTGCAGCGCCTCTCTCCTCTGTCCGAAGGCGCTGCACGGGCAAGAAGAACGCTGAATCAGCTGATGCCTGCCTTCGCGATGGCGCGTCTTTCTCCTCCTGGGCCCGCCCCTGTCTGACGGCGGGCCCAGGAGGAGAAAGACGCGCCATCGCGAAGGCAGGCATCAGCTGATTCAGCGTTCTTCTGCCCGTGCAGCGCCTTCGGACAGAGGAGAGAGGCGCTGCACGGGCCCGGTAAGAGGAAGGGGGGCCCGATGGAGGAGGGGAATGGCGGCGACGACCCCAAAAGGGGGCGGGGCACGGACGGAGGATGTCGGGAGGCGGAGCACAGGTGACAGAGTACTGAGGAAGGGAGGGGGGCAGGGGCTTCTAGAAGTTTGCTTTTTCGGGGTGGGGGGAGCGGCGGAAAGTGGGAGCAGCGGGGGGGGGGGGGGCAAGGCCGTCTGTACAGGACGCTCCTGATGAGCGCCCTTGCCCCCTCCCGACCCTTTTTTTTATTTTTGTTTTTATTTGGGAGCCATGTGCTTGCGATTTGACTGTGTTGTGACTGTTTGTGGCATGCGCAGAGCAGCTAACATAACGCTTGGCTGCTCTGCGCATGATTTGGGGGCCGATTAACGATGTGTATTGTGATTCTTTGATACATTGTACGTTTCACTACCGATCTCAGCATGTGTGACTTTTTTTTTGGTGCATTTTTCGTTATTTTAAAATCGTTAGGGACTTTAACGATTTAGATTTTTTTACGTTTGGTTGCTGCATCTGCCTCTAGGTCTAAAATAGCTCCCCTTTTTTTGGACCTGTTGCTCCAAGAAGCAGTCATTTATTACATCAAACAATTTTACCTCCCTAGCGCTACGGGACTGTGACTGTTATTTGAACACATCGCACTCCTTCATTAGTTTTTTGAATCATTGCAAAAGCTCCTTTTCTCACTCTTTCAGGTGCCCTCAAACCCTCCCACCCCCTACATCAATGCTCCTGAATTTCTTTGCTAGTGAAATACCAGCTTCATTAGAGATCCCCACATGGGGAAGGTGGGCTTTTCTTCTGTCTGGCTACACAGTGACACCTGCTGGCTGGGAGTGGTATTGCAGGATGTTATCATTAAGTACATAACTTTTGCCATACGGTGACAGACCGAAGATCCATCAAAACCAGCATCCTGTTTCCAACAGTGGCCAATCCAGGTTACAAGTACCTGGCAAGATCCCAAAACAGTACAATACATTTTATGCTACTTATCCTAGAAATCAGCAGTGAGGATGGGACAACATCCCTAGGATTGACCTTCCAACCAGAAACCTGTCTGAATCTTCACGAAATTACCTCAACCTGCACTACCCCAATTGTAAAGGACTCAAGTGCAAAACCTACTTTGGATCCAACTTCTCCTTCCTAGGCAGCCAACTCTGGAATGCCCTCCCCAGACCTATCCGATCAATCTGTGACCATCTACCCTTCCGAAAAGCACTAAAAACCCATTTATTCAAGCAAGCCTATCCAAATTACATATAACATAGTAACATAGTAGATGACGGCAGAAAAAGACCTGCACGGTCCATCTAGTCTGCCCAACAAGATAAACTCATATGTGCTACTTCTTGTGTATACCTTACCTTGATTTGTATCTGCCATTTTCAGGGCACAGACCATAGAAGTCTTGCCCAGAACTAGCCCCACCACCCAAACACCAGCCCCGCCTCCCAATCTCGGCTAAGCTTCTGAGGATCCATTCCTTCTGCACAGGATTCCTTTATGCATATCCCACGCATGCTTGAATTCCGTTACCGTTTTCATCTCCACCACCTCCTGCGGGAGGGCATTCCAAGTATCTACCACTCTCTCCGTGAAAAAATACTTCCTGACATTTTTCTTGAGTCTGCCCCCCTTCACTCTCATATCATGTCCTCTCGTTCTACCGCCCTCCCATCTCCAGGAAAGGTTCGTTTGCGGATTAATACCTTTCAAATATTTGAACATCTGTATCATATCACCCCTGTTTCTCCTTTCCTCCAGGGTATACATGTTCCGTCTATCATATGAACCCATCTACCCAACACATAACCAGGAGACAATGACATTGACCCAGACTATATCTCCCACATTACTCCCTTCTTCATTGCCTATCTCTACCTACTTATCTCTTCTATTATTCTGTTATACTTAATTTTTACTCTCTCTAACAATATTCTGTATTCCCTATTACTATGTAAGCCGCATTGAACCTGCTTTGAGTGGGAAAGCGCGGGATACAAATGTAATAATAAATAAAGTGGGTAGGGCTCTTCAGCTTGGAGAAAAGATGGCTGAGGGAAGATATGATAGAGGTATATAAAATAATGAGTGGAGTGGAATGGGTAGACGTGAATCACTTGTTTACTCTTTCCAAAAATACTAGGACTATGGGGCATGCAATGAAGCTACAAAGTAGTAAATTTAAAACAAATTGACCTGGATTGGCCACTGTTGGAAGCAGGATACTGAGCTAGATGGACCTTTGGTCTGAACCAGTAAGGCTATTCTTTTGTTCATAACCATTGAAATGGCTTTGAAAATGACCGTTGCAATGTGCTGTTAATGTCAAGCATCTGTTTTCAGAATCACAGTAACGCTGATGTGGTGTCGATCGACTGCAATGTGCAAGTGGACTCAAGTGAAGAAATCAACTTTCATTTATACGGGAATCTGTGGATGAAATCACTGAAAGCTGTAAGTCAAGTTTGGACTCTTGCCCTGAAAGGTGGTATATTCAATACGGAATAAACAATAAATTTAGAAGCCTGTGGTGGGAGTATTGTACATGATGGCAGAAAGGACATTTACCCATTGGGTCTACCCTATTGCCCAATCCTACCCTACTTTTGCTGAGAGAAATGTGCCAGCTGTACAAGTACGACTTCCCTCCAAGCCCAGTTTTGCTGTCCTCTCTTTGATCCTCACCCTGAGGCATGAACATATAAGTTCCTGTAGTAATCCATGAGCTAGCTTTCCACTGTTCCAGTAGTAATCCATCACCTAGCCTTCCATTCACTGCATTTGCGTAGTAATCCATCAGTTTGGAGGCCGTACCTTGCGAAGGATGTTTAAAACATGGAAGCGGTGCAAAGAAAAGCTACGAGAATGGTATGGGATTTGCGTTCCAAGATGTATGAGCAGAGACTTGCTGACCTGAACATGTATACCCTGGAGGAAAGGAGAAACAGGGGTGATATGATACAGACGTTCAAATACTTGAAAGGTATTAATCCGCAAAAAAATCTTTTCTGGAGATGGGAAGGCGGTAGAACGAGAGGACATGAAATGAGATTGAAGGGGGGCAGACTCAAAAAAGATGTCAGGAAGTATTTTTTTCACGGAGAGGGTGGTGGATGCTTGGAATGCCCTCCCGCGGGAGGTGGTGGAGATGAAAACGGTAACGGAATTCAAACATGTGTGGGATATGCATAAAGGAATCCTATGCAGTAGGAATGGATCCTCAGAAGCTTAGCCAAAATTGGGTGGCGGAGCAGGTGGGGGAAGAGAGGTTAGGTTGGTGGTTGGGAGGCGAGGATAGTGGAGGGCAGACTTATACGATCTGTGCCAGAGCCAGTGATGGGAGGCGGTACTGGTGGTTGGGAGGCGGGAAATACTGCTGGGCAGACTTATACGTTCTGTGCCCTGAAAAAGGCAAATACAAATCAAGGTAAGGTATACACATATGAGTTTATCTTGTTGGGCAGACTGGATGGACCATGCAGGTCTTTTTCTGCCGTCATCTACTATGTTACTGTGTTACCTAGCCTTCCACTCAATGTGCTTCTCCAATCTGTCACCCCTGTTTGCACTGCTGCCCTCTATGGGATAGACTTTGAAACAGCCACTGCTGGTGAAAGCACACTGTTGCTTTCAAGGATATTAAATGACAGAATTCAGAAGACCAAAAAAAACACCAAGGGCCTTCAAAAAAAGGGTTTAGAATCTTTAATCATATATGTCGATGAAACAAATCTAGAATGGACAGCGCCGAAACACGGGCCGTGTCAGGTCCATTCTAGATTTGTTTCATCGACATATACGATTAAAGCACAGGTTTAATAAGATCAAGGAGGCAGTCAGCAAAATGAAAGGGATGTAGCACGGCACTGAAATCCACAACACGGCATTGCAAATAAAGCATTTTGAATCGGCGCCGAGATCACCAACAGGAAGGATGCATGCAGGGCAGCGCTCCGGGCAGGAAAGAGGGGGCTCTTTCCTGCCCCGAAGAGGTCACTAGACCACCAGGGCAGTAGTAAGGTAAGGGGAGGGGATTGACGAGGTGGGGGGGTGACAGGGTGTGTGACGGGGGGAGGGGAAAATGTGACAGGGGGTGGAGCGAGGGCGTGAAAGGGGGTGGGGTGGGTGTGAAAGGGGGCGGGGCATGTGTCCTCCTTTTTGGGGGACAAAATATGGTAACCCTGTATGTTTTATTTTAGTTGGGAAATAGTGTAGGTCGTTTTGAAAATATCACATATATATACTCAGGTCCATTTTCAAACAGGATGTCCTGAGACGTCCACTAAGACAGCTAAGATATCTGCCTCTGTTAGGCACATTGTCAGCGGTGCTGCACATATAGTGAGGGGAAAAACACACCTAATCTATGCTTAACTTATGCGCTTCCTTTAGACTTAAAGATGCAGATGTCGGGGGCCCATATGTCTACCATATACTCCAGGTTACACACGATTTTGGCACATCCCACCCATACGTATACGCAGTGCATTGTTTCTAGCAAAAAAGGTGCTGGTACTCAAATGCTAGGCCACCCTTCAAGGGTGGGGTGATCACTGAGGGACCCACCCCACAATAGCCAGGTCCCCTGCAACCAGTCACAGAACCTATGACAAGGCAGAATTGGTGTGTAGAGCCTGAGCTGGAATTCGTTGCCGGAGAACATGGTGAAGGCGGTTAGCTCGGCAGAGTTTAAAAAGGGGTTAGACGGTTTCCTAAAGGACAAGTCCATAAACCACTACTAAATGGACTTGGGAAAAATCCACAATTCCAGGAATAACATGTAAAGAATGTTTGTACGTTTGGGAAGCTTGCCAGGTGTCCTTGGCCTGGATTGGCCGCTGTCGTGGACAGGATGCTAGGCTCGATGGACCCTTGGTCTTTTCCCAGTGTGGCATTACTTATGTACTTATGTAACTTGGGGTCCATGAGTCAATTGTAGCAGACAATGGAAAAGGTGCCGGTACTCAGTACCCCCAAGTACCCCCTCAAAAAAAGCCCTGCATATATACTACACATACAAGTACTCAGTATCTGTGCCTATACGTTTAAGAGGCTTCTAGTGGTTCCCGACCCTGCAATGTCCCTTCCACACTGATTTTTCTGTCATAACAGACTAGCCGCCTTATTTTCGAAAGAGAAAGACGCCCATATTTCAACCCAAATCAGGAGATGGGAGTCTTTCTCCCTTGGGCGCCCAAATCGGTATAATCGAAAGCCGATTTTGGGCGACTTCAACTGCAATCTGTCGCGGAAACGGCCAAAGTTGATGGGGGCATGTCGGAGGCATGGTGAAGGCGGGACTGGGACGTGTTTATCGGCCGAGGAGAGATGGGCGTCCTCGGCCGATAATCGAAAAAAGAAAGGCGTTTTTAGCGCGAATTTAGCCCTTTTTTTTTCACGAACAAGTCCCAAAAAAGTGCCCTAAATGACCAGATGACCACCGGAGGGAATTGGGGATGACCACCCCTGACTCCCCCAGTCGTCACTAATCCCCTCCCACCCAAAAAAACAACTTTAAAAACTTTTTTTTTCCAGCTTGTATGCCAGCCTCAAATGTCATACCCAACTCCATCACAGCAGTATGCAGGTCCCTGGAGCAGTTTTAGTGGATGCATGCACTTCAGGCAGGCAGACCCAGGCCCATCCCTCCCTACCTGTCACACTTCTTGTGGTAAATGGGAGCCCTCTAAACCGCCCCCAAAACCCACTGTACCCACATCTAGGTGCCCTGCTTCAGCCATAAGTGCTATGGTAATGGTGTAGAGTTGTGGGGAGTGTGTTTTGGGGGGATTTTGGGGGCTCAGCACCCAAGGGAAGTGAGCTATGGACTTCAAAGGTAGTTAACTTTTTTTTTTAATTGTTACAAGTGCCCCCTAGGGTGCCCGGTTGGTGTTCTGGCATGTGAGGGGGACCAGTGCACGACAAATCCTGGCCCCTCCCACGACACAGTGCCTTGGATTTGTTCGTTTTTGAGCTGGGCACCTTCGGTTTCCATTATTGCTGAAAAGTGATACCGCCCAGCTCAAATCCGCACAAATCCGATGCATTTGGCTGGCACAAACCGTATTATCGGACAAAAGATAGACGCCCATTTTTTTCGAAAATACGGTTTGTCCTGCCCCTTCACGTACCCGTTCTCAGAGATAGACGCCCATGGAGATGGGCATTCGCGTTCGATTATGCCCCTCTAGGTGTACACTGGAGTGTGCACCTCGTTTTAACATGCATCTCTGCTAGACAGCTAAGTGCTGCTTGGAAATCATAGTAACATAGTAGATGACAGCAGAAAAAGACCTGCACGGTCCATCCAGTCTGCCCAACAAGATAAACTCATATGTGCTACTTTTTGTATATACCTTACCTTGATTTGTACCTGTCCTTTTCCGGGCACAGACCGTATAAGTCTGCCCAGCACTATCCCCGCCTCCAAACCACCAGTCCCGCCTCACACCACCAGTTCTGGCACAGACCATATAAGTCTGCCCAGCACTATCCCCACCTCCCACCACCGGCTCTGCCACCCAATCTCGGCTTAGCTCCTTAGGATCCATTCCTTCTGAACAGTTCTGGCACAGACCATATAAGTCTGCCCAGCACTATCCCCACCTCCCACCACCGGCTCTGCCACCCAATCTCGGCTTAGCTCCTTAGGATCCATTCCTTCTGAACAGGATTCCTGCCTCCCTGCTTTCCTCATCAGAGCTAAGTCTTCTTAATAATGCTAACTGTACACTTTGGTGGAAGCTCACATTGCTTTCAGCCAGGATGATGGGGTGCAGTTTTCAAATAGGAAAGTCTGGTTAAAATGTGTCCTCCTCTATCTGTCTCCGTACTGGCTGTCAGCACCTCTGTTGGTCCAGGCAGCCAACACCCACTGATAAAGACAAAAGGACATAAGAGTAGCTCCACTGGGTCAGACCAGTGGTCCATTTAGACCAGTATCTTTCTTCCAACAGCGGCCAATCCAGGTCACAAGTACCTGACAGAATCCCAAAGAGTGCCAACATCCCAGAATCGCAAAGGGTAGCAATATCCCAGAATCCCAAAGAGTAACAAGGTTCCAGAATCCCAAAGAGTATCAACATTCCAGAATCCCAAAGACTAGCAACATTTCAGAATCACAAACAGTAACAAGATTCCAGAATCCCAAAGCCTAACAACATTCCGGAATCCCAGGAATAATCTGTGGCTTTTCCCATCTCTACCTTAATAACGGTTTATGGACTTTTCCTCCAGGAATTTGTCCAAATCTTTTTAAAACCCAGCTACGTTAACTGCTCCAAACCTTCCTCGCTCCAGTACCATATCATTTTATTGAAAATATTTCAATCATGAGCTCTTAACCTTTAATTCCATTTTCTAGGAAAATTGCACCTCTCCATCCATTACTGAAGCCTGTTAAACAAGGAATTTCTGTGCCACGAGTAGGCTTGCAGCGTCCTGAGCCCCTCTGTAGAGTTTGAGAGTGTCCTTACAAAGCTAAGGCCTCCGCAACTGAGCCCACTTCTCGACACGAGTCACAAACACTGTTCCTTTTTCATGCCTGATATTTCTGTTTTTCAATTGTAGAAAATGTTGCTGTAAGCTCTTGTGTGTTCTGACATCTTTGCTGCTTTCCTGTTTCCCAGCTGAAGTTTAGGTCTCTGAAGCTGGTCATCAGCGCAGCTCTGCAACGCCACTTCCACAGTCCCTTCATCTTCAGAGAACAGCAGCTAAGCCGGCAGGTAAAGACAACAGAAACCGCATCCAGCCAGCACCACAGCACTGGAACGGGCTTGTATTTCTCATTTGTGCTTTGGAATTCTTTCCTTCGGCCACTTAGGATCCAACCTAGCAAGAGCTTTTTCATAGACAGAGAATGGGAAAAGAGCCTTATGGCATCCAGTCTTAGCAAGAAAGTTTCTTGAATGTGAGTAATCTAAAGAGACATATAGAAAGAGAGAAGCAAGCAAGCACGCGGAGAGATGTGTGTCTGTGAATGTAGGGTTACTATATGTCCAGATTTACCCGGACATGTCCTCTTTTTGAGGATATGTCCGGGCAACCGGGCAGGTTTTGCCAATCTGCCCGTTTGTCCGGATTTCTGGACAAATGCGCAGATTGCTAGCCTCCCCTCCCCTTACTTACTACTGCCCTGGTGGTCTAGTGACCTCTTCCGCCTTCGGGGCAGGAAAGAGCTCCTTCTTTCCTGCCTGGAGCGCTGCCTTCATGCATCCTTCCTGTTGGCACCGATTCAAAATGGCCACCGAGAGTTGAAGTGACCTCGCGAGACTTCAGCTCTCGGCGGCCATTTTGAATCGGCGCCGAGATCAGCAACAGGAAGAATGCAGGCAGGGCAGTGCTCCGGGCAGGAAAGAGGGGGCTCTTTCCTGCCCCAAAGAGGTCACTAGACCACCAGGGCAGTAGTAAGGTAAGGGGAGGGGGGTGACGGGGAGGGGGAGTGGTGGGGTGTGTGACAGGGGGAGGGGAAAATGTGACAGGGGGCGGAGTGAGAGCGTGAAAGGAAGCGGGGTGTGTGTGTGGTGGGGGCGGGGCATGTGTCCTCCTTTTTTGGGGACAAAATATGGTAACCCTAAGTGAATGTATCTCTGTCTGTCTGTCTCTGTAGAGGTCTGTCTGTTATGTTACACAGGTCACCTTCTTCAAAGAAAATTTCTTCCCAAAGTGGATTACAACAAACAGCACAGTACAATAAATATCAAATTACAGTACATAATTTCATTAATAACATACACTATGCATGAAAAATCCAAAGTACATCCATAAAGCGAATGCTACATACCTGTAGAAGGTATTCTCCGAGGACAGCAGGCTGATTGTTCTCACTGATGGGTGACGTCCACGGCAGCCCCTCCAATCGGAAACTTCACTAGCAAAGTCCTTTGCTAGTCCTCGCGCGCCCGCGCGCACCGCGCATGCGCGGCCGTCTTCCCGCCCGAAACCGGCTCGAGCCGGCCAGTCCAGTATGTAGCAAGACAATACACTTCAAGGGAAGACACAACTCCAAAGGGGAGGCGGGCGGGTTTGTGAGAACAATCAGCCTGCTGTCCTCGGAGAATACCTTCTACAGGTATGTAGCATTCGCTTTCTCCGAGGACAAGCAGGCTGCTTGTTCTCACTGATGGGGTATCCCTAGCCCCCAGGCTCACTCAAAACAACAACCATGGTCAATTGGGCCTCGCAACGGCGAGGACATAACAGAGATTGACCTAAAAAATTTACCAACTAACTGAGAGTGTAGCCTGGAACAGAACAAACAGGGCCCTCGGGGGGTGGAGTTGGATCCTAAAGCTCAAACAGGTTCTGAAGAACTGACTGCCCGAACCGACTGTCGCGTCGGGTATCCTGCTGCAGGCAGTAATGAGATGTGAATGTGTGGACAGATGACCACGTCGCAGCTTTGCAAATTTCTTCAATGGAGGCTGACTTCAAGTGGGCTACCGACGCAGCCATGGCTCTAACATTATGAGCCGTGACATGACCCTCAAGAACCAGCCCCGCCTGGGCGTAAGTGAAGGAAATGCAATCTGCTAGCCAATTGGATATGGTGCGTTTCCCTACAGCCACTCCCCTCCTATTGGGATCAAAAGAAACAAACAATTGGGCGGACTGTCTGTGGGGCTGTGTCCGCTCCAGATAGAAGGCCAATGCTCTCTTGCAGTCCAATGTGTGCAGCTGACGTTCAGCAGGGCAGGAATGAGGACGGGGAAAGAATGTTGGCAAGACAATTGACTGGTTCAGATGGAACTCCGACACGACCTTTGGCAAGAACTTAGGGTGAGTGCGGAGGACTACTCTGTTATGATGAAATTTGGTGTAAGGGGCCTGGGCTACCAGGGCCTGAAGCTCACTGACTCTACGAGCCGAAGTAACTGCCACCAAGAAAATGACCTTCCAGGTCAAGTACTTCAGATGGCAGGAATTCAGTGGCTCAAAAGGAGGTTTCATCAGCTGGGTGAGAACGACATTGAGATCCCATGACACTGTAGGAGGCTTGACAGGGGGCTTTGACAACAGCAAGCCTCTCATGAAGCGAACAACTAAAGGCTGTCCTGAGATCGGCTTACCTTCCACATGGTAATGGTAAGCACTGATTGCACTAAGGTGAACCCTTACAGAGTTGGTCTTGAGACCAGACTCAGACAAGTGCAGAAGGTATTCAAGCAGGGTCTGTGTAGGACAAGAGCGAGGATCTAGGGCCTTACTGTCACACCAGACGGCAAACCTCCTCCAATGAAAGAAGTAACTTCTCTTAGTGGAGTCTTTCCTGGAAGCAAGCAAGATGCGGGAGACACCCTCTGACAGACCCAAAGAGGTAAAGTCTACGCCCTCAACATCCAGGCCGTGAGAGCCAGAGACTGGAGGTTGGGATGCAGAAGAGCCCCTTCGTCCTGCGTGATGAGGGTCGGAAAACACTCCAATCTCCACGGTTCTTCGGAGGATAACTCCAGAAGAAGAGGGAACCAGATCTGACGCGGCCAAAAAGGAGCAATCAGAATCATGGTGCCTCGGTCTTGTTTGAGTTTCAACAAAGTCTTCCCCACCAGAGGAATGGGAGGATAAGCATACAGCAGGCCTTCCCCCCAATCCAGGAGGAAGGCATCCGATGCCAGTCTGCCGTTGGCCTGAAGCCTGGAACAGAACTGAGGGACTTTGTGGTTCACTCGAGATGCGAAGAGATCCACCAAGGGGGTGCCCCACGCTTGGAAGATCTGGCGCACCACTCGGGAGTTGAGCGACCACTCGTGAGGTTGCATAATCCTGCTCAACCTGTCGGCCAGACTGTTGTTTACGCCTGCCAGATATGTGGCTTGGAGCACCATGCCTTGACGGCGAGCCCAGAGCCACATGCTGACGGCTTCCTGACACAGGGGGCGAGATCCGGTGCCCCCCTGCTTGTTGACATAGTACATGGCAACCTGGTTGTCTGTCTGAATTTGGATAATTTGGTGGGACAGCCGATCTCTGAAAGCCTTCAGAGCGTTCCAGATCGCTCGTAACTCCAGGAGATTGATCTGTAGACCGCGTTCCTGGAGGGACCAGCTTCCTTGGGTGTGAAGCCCATCGACATGAGCTCCCCATCCCAGGAGGGACGCATCCGTAGTCAGCACTTTCCGTGGCTGAGGGATTTGGAAGGGACGTCCCAGAGTCAAATTGGAGCAAATGGTCCACCAATACAGGGATTCGAGAAAACTCGTGGACAGGTGGATCACGTCCTCCAGACCCCCAGCGGCCTGATACCACTGGGAGACTAGGGTCCATTGAGCAGATCTCATGTGAAGGCGGGCCATGGGAGTCACATGAACTGTGGAGGCCATGTGGCCCAGCAATCTCAACATCTGCCGAGCTGTGATCTGCTGGGACGCTCGCACCCGCGAGACGAGGGACAACAAGTTGTTGGCTCTCGTCTCTGGGAGATAGGCGCGAGCCGTCCGAGAATCCAGCAGAGCTCCTATGAATTCGAGTCTCTGCACTGGAAGAAGATGGGACTTTGGATAATTTATCACAAACCCCAGTAGCTCCAGTAGGCGAATAGTCATCTGCATGGACTGCAGGGCTCCTGCCTCGGATGTGTTCTTCACCAGCCAATCGTCGAGATATGGGAACACGTGCACCCCCAGCCTGCGAAGCGCCGCTGCTACCACAGCTAGGCACTTGGTGAACACCCTGGGCGCAGAGGCGAGCCCAAAGGGTAGCACACAGTACTGGAAGTGGCGTGTGCCCAACTGAAATCGCAGATACTGTCTGTGAGCTGGCAGTATCGGGATGTGTGTGTAGGCATCCTTCAAGTCCAGAGAGCATAGCCAGTCGTTTTGCTGAATCATGGGGAGAAGGGTGCCCAGGGAAAGCATCCTGAACTTTTCTTTTTCGAGATATTTGTTCAGGGCCCTTAGGTCTAGGATGGGACGCATCCCCCCTGTTTTCTTTTCCACAAGGAAGTGCCTGGAATAGAATCCCAGCCCTTCTTGCCCGGATGGCACGGGCTCGACCGCATTGGCGCTGAGAAGGGCGGAGAGTTCCTCTGCAAGTACCTGCTTGTGCTGGAAGCTGTAAGACTGAGCTCCCGGTGGACAATTTGGAGGTTTTGAGGTCAAATTGAGGGTGTACCCCTGCCGGACTATTTGCAGAACCCACTGATCGGAGGTTATGAGAGGCCACCTTTGGTGAAAAGCTTTCAACCTCCCTCCGACTGGCAGGTCGCCCGGCACGGACACTTGGATGTCGGCTATGCTCTGCTGGAGCCAGTCAAAAGCTCGCCCCTTGCTTTTGCTGGGGAGCCGCGGGGCCTTGCTGAGTCGCACGCTGCTGACGAGAGCGAGCGCGCTGGGGCTTAGCCTGGGCCGCAGGCTGTCGGGAAGGAGGATTGTACCTACGCTTGCCAGAAGAGTAGGGAACAGTCTTCCTTCCCCCGAAAAATCGTCTACCTGTAGAGGTAGAAGCTGAAGGCTGCCGGCGGGCGAATTTGTCGAATGCGGTGTCCCGCTGGTGGAGAGACTCTACCACCTGTTCGACTTTTTCACCAAAAATATTGTCCGCACGGCAAGGCGAGTCCGCAATCCGCTGCTGGATTCTATTCTCCAGGTCGGCGGCACGCAGCCATGAGAGCCTGCGCATCACCACACCTTGAGCAGCGGCCCTGGACGCAACATCAAAAGTGTCATAAACTCCTCTGACCAGGAATTTTCTGCCAACTGCCGCACATTGTTCCGCATGTGTATGCTCGTGTAGAGCTGGTAAGACTGGATCTTGGACACGAGCATAGAGGAATGGTAGGCCTTCCTCCCAAAGGAGTCTAAGGTTCTAGCGTCCTTGCCCGGGGGCGCCGAAGCATGTTCCCTAGAACTCTTAGCCTTCTTTAGGGCCAAATCCACAACTCCAGAGTCATGAGGCAACTGAGTGCGCATCAGCTCTGGGTCCCCATGGATCCGGTACTGGGACTCGATCTTCTTGGGAATGTGGGGATTAGTTAATGGCTTGGTCCAGTTCGCAAGCAATGTCTTTTTCAGGACATGGTGCAAGGGAACAGTGGACGCTTCCTTAGGTGGAGAAGGATAGTCCAGGAGCTCAAACATTTCAGCCCTGGGCTCGTCCTCCACAACCACCGGGAAGGGGATGGCCGTAGACATCTCCCGGACAAAGGAGGCAAAAGACAGACTCTCGGGAGGAGAAAGCTGTCTCTCAGGAGAGGGAGTGGGATCAGACGGAAGACCCTCAGACTCCTCGTCAGAGAAATATCTGGGATCTTCCTCTTCCTCCCACGAGGCCTCACCCTCGGTGTCAGACACAAGTTCACGGACCTGTGTCTGCAACCTCGCCCTGCTCGACTCCGTGGAGCCACGTCCACGATGGGGGCGTCGAGAGGTAGACTCCCTGGCCCGCATCGGCGAAGCTCCCTCCGCCGACGTAGTCGGGGAGCCCTCCTGGGAGGTGGCCGCGGTCGGCACCGCACGCGGTACCGACGTCGGGGACCTCAACCTGGGCGATGGGCCAGCCGGCGCCACGCTCGACGGTACCGGAGGCGCAAGCACCGCCGGTACCGGAGGGGTAGGGCGCAACAGCTCTCCCAGAATCTCTGGGAGAACGGCCCGGAGGCTCTCGTTCAGAGTGGCTGCAGAAAAAGGCTGAGAGGTCGATGCAGGCGTCGACATCAGAACCTGTTCCGGGCGAGGAGGCTGTTCCGGGCTGTCCAGAGTGGAGCGCATCGACACCTCTTGAACAGAGGGTGAGCGGTCCTCTCGGTGCCGATGCCTGCTGGGTGCCGAATCCCTCGGCGACCCAGAGCTCTCGGTGCCGACACGGGGAGGAGACCGGTGTCGATGCTTCTTCGATTTCTTCCGAAGCATGTCACCGGAGCTCCCCGGCACCGACGAGGAGGACGTAGAATCCATCCGTCGCTTCCTCGGGGCCGAGACCGAAGGAGGTCGGTCTCGGGGGGGCTGTACCGCAGGAGCCCTCAGGGTAGGAGGAGACCCACCCGAAGGCTCACCGCCACCAGCAGGGGAATGGACAGCCCTCACCTGCACTCCTGACGATGCACCACCGTCCGACGACATCAGCAGACGAGGTCCCGGTACCACCGACGTCGATGCAGCTATCCGATGTCTCGGCGCCGATGCAGAGGCCCGATGCCTCGATGCACTCGATGCAGGGGCGGCCGAGGAAGATGGTCTGGACGCTGACGACGTCGATGCACTCGAAGATCCCGGTGCCGATGCCGACGAAGAGCCCGAGAACAACACGTTCCACTGGGCTAGTCTCGCTACCTGAGTCCGCCTCTGAAGCAGGGAACACAGACTGCAGTTCTGAGGGCGGTGCTCGGCCCCCAGACACTGAAGACACGACGAGTGTCGATCAGTGAGCGAGATAACCCGGGCGCACTGGGTGCACTTCTTGAAGCCGCTGGAAGGCTTCGATGTCATGGGCGGAAAAATCACGCCGGCGAAATCAAAATCCGAAATGACGGAAAAAGAGCACCAAAACTTTAGAGGGAGAAAATCTCGACCGAGGCCGAAAAGAGGCCTACCCCGACGACGAAAGAAAACTTACCGGGGCAAAAAGCTGGAAGTACGGGGAGGATTGACACGAAACCCGGTGGAGGGTTTCCGGAGCACTTCCCGACTTAAGCAAAAGCTTTTCCGAAGAAAAAACACGCTCAAAACAATTTGGACGCGCGAGGTCGACTTTCCGGGGCTCGACACGGCGAAAATACGACCGTACCGAGTGCGGACAAAAGAAGACTGGCCGGCTCGAGCCGGTTTCGGGCGGGAAGACGGCCGCGCATGCGCGGTGCGCGCGGGCGCGCGAGGACTAGCAAAGGACTTTGCTAGTGAAGTTTCCGATTGGAGGGGCTGCCGTGGACGTCACCCATCAGTGAGAACAAGCAGCCTGCTTGTCCTCGGAGAAAATATAGTACAATAACATTCAAGAAACATACTGTAAATCATCCTAAACCTAGTCTCGCTACAAAAGAAACCAGGAGCCACCCTGAAGCAACGACCCTCTTTAGGTACCTGTATCTCTAATGTATATGGTTGTATTTGTTGTGTGAAGTACATATATAGGTGCATCAGATCAGTGGCATAGCTGGGCGGAAAATTGAGATGAGTGTCCCCTATAACACCATCGCTCCCAAGGTAATGAGAGCAAGGAGGGAGGGGGAGGAGAGGGAGAATGCACATTTCCCATAGCTGACATATTACTATTAATATATTCATAATAATATACTTTTTTTTTTAACCTTTGTTGTCTGAGCGTTGCTTTGGACCTAGTGTGTCCCTTCTGCTTCTCTATTTTTTTTCTTAACTCTCTCCAGGGTCTCCTTTCCTTTTGACATTTCTTCTCTTTGTCTACCATCCATCTTTCTTGTGTGCCTCTATCTGTACTGTGCAGCATTTCCCCTCTGTGTTCCTGTTCCTATGGTCCCTTCAGAGCTAGCATCTCTTTCGTGCCCCTGTCCCTCCCCATGTCATAGTAACATAGTAAATGACGGCAGAAAAAGACCTGCACGGTCCATCCAGTCTGCCCAACAAGATAAACTCATATGTGCTACCTTTTGTGTATACCTGACCTTGATTTGTACCTGCCTTTTTCAGGGCACAGACCGTATAAGTCTGCCCAGCACCATCCCCGCCTCCCAACCACCAGTCCTGCCTCCCACCACTGGCTCTGGCACAGACCATATAAGTCTGCCCAGCACTATCCCTGCCTCCCAACCTCCAGTCCCGCCTCCCAACCACCGGCTCTGGCACAGACCGTATAAGTCTGCCCAGCACTATTCCTGCCTCCCAACCTCCAGTCCTGCCTCCCACCACCAGCTCTGGCACAGACCGTATAAGTCTGCCCAGCACTATCCCCGCCTCCAAACATCCAGCCCCGCCTCCCACCACCGGTTCTGGCACAGACCGTATAAGTCTGCCCAGCACTATCCCCGCCTCCCAACCACCAGCCCCGCCTCCCACCACCGGTTCTGGCACAGACCGTATAAGTCTGCCCAGCACTATTCCTGCCTCCCACCACCGGCTCTGGCACAGACCGTATAAGTCTGCCCAGCACTATCCCCGCCTCCAAACATCCAGCCCCGCCTCCCACCACCGGCTCTGGCACAGACCGTATAAGTCTGCCCAGCACTATCCCCGCCTCCCAACCACCAGCCCCGCCTCCCACCACCGGTTCTGGCACAGACAGTATAAGTCTGCCCAGCACTATCCCCGCCTCCCAACCACCAGCCCCGCCTCCCAGCAATGGCTCTGGCACAGACCGTATAAGTCTGCCCAGCACTATCCCCGCCTCCCAACCACCAGCCCCGCCTCTCACCACCGGCTCTGCCACCCACTCTCGGCTAAGCTCCTTAAGATCCATTCCTTCTGAACAGGATTCCATTTTCTTTCCTCTCTCTTCCCTTCCTCCTGCACCCACCCTCTGTGGTCTGGCATCTCTCTCTCTCCCTCCCTTCATGGCTCCTGCATCTCTCCCCTAGTCTAATCTCTCTCTTCCTTCTGCTCCCCCCACCCAGGTCCAGCATCTGCTAGACTGCCCCCTTTCTTCTCCCTCCCCTTCAGTCCAGGTCTCTCTCTCTCTCTGCTCCCACCTCCAAGTTCAGTGTCTCTCCCCTTCTCCCCAACCCCCTCGCAGTCTGGCATCTCTCCCCCTCCCACACAGGTCTGACATTTGCAAAATGCTACGGCGGGTCGTGGCAGAGGCTGGGCTGAAAGCCACAAAGCTTCTCTTTGCATCCTGCCTCTCTGATGCAACTTCCTGAGGGTGGGACGTAGCACAGGAACAGCTCTGCTGGACAGAGGGCAGCTTTCAGCCCTGCCTCTGCTGCGACCTGCCACGGCATTTTTTAGCAGTGGCAAGGGGGGTTGAAGGTAGACAGATGCTAGGCCCGTGCCAGGGTGGGGAGGGTTGGAGAGATGTCAAACCTAGACACGGGGGGGGGGGGGGGGGGAAGGAGGAGAGGAAAGGAAGGGAGGATGCAGGTACAATTTAGGCAGCCCTGTCATTTGGGGTTTGCTCAATGCTAGCTACACGCCTGTATTAGACATTCTGTGGGGAGGGGGTGCTGATGTGGACTGGGCTGCCCATCATTAAAAGCAATTTGATATTTCTGGATTTCAGATAACGCTGGAAATTTCCAAGCAGGAAGCGTGGGAGATCCCGGTCTGGATAATAATTGGCAGCACATTGGGGGGGCTGCTGCTCCTAGCACTGCTGGTCCTGGCACTGTGGAAGGTAATGATGAGTCTGACGAGGGGCTGCAGCACAGCAGGCTCTGCTCCAGGTGTCCCAGCTCCAGGGCTGTAATCTGCATGAGGTTACCCCTCTCCCAGCCATCATCCTGGATCTTTGATGGGTCCATCAGTCATCACAAGCCTGTCTGATCTTTAGGGCTGTCACATGATCCAGCAGGGCCCATTATTTCAGCAGAGAGCCAAAGTAGAACTGTAGTTTCAGCATGCCTTGGCGTGAAACTAGGACTGGAGCAGCCAGATAGTTCAAGCGGCTGGGAGTGACCTTGGTGCATGGACCCTAGCTGAGGGCTGTCACTGGTAAGAGGTACTGTAAAATCACTGGATAGTTGCAAACAGAGGCTCGTGATCCAGATCCCACCAGGCAAAAGCACCACATATATATAATGCAACCCATCCCTCTGGTCCTGGTGAACCAGCAGCTGCTGTGCAAATGCAGGCCTACAGCCCTACCGTTAGGCCAACTGAGGTGGGGCCCTCAAGCGGCACTCTTCATGGAGTGGTATCTCGCTCCTTTCCATCTCCCTGGCCGTGGTCTGGCATCTCTCCCCCCCCCCCCCCTTCCTTCCTTAACCCCCTTCCCCTAATCTACCATCTTTTCTTGTTTTCTAAAAGTTGACATTGACAGCAATTCCTATAGGCTGCCCTGCCACTGACACCGGCCTCTTCTCTCTATTGTGACCCGGCTCTCTGACGTACCTTCCTGTTTCCTCAGAGATGGGCTGCAGTAGAGAGAAGAGGCCGGTGCTGGCAGCAAGGCAACCTATGGGAATCGCTGATGATGATAACTTTTGGAAAACAAGAAAAATAGATAGATTTGGGGAAGGGGATTGAGGAAGGAAGGGGGAAAAAGCCAGACCGTGGCCGGGGGGGGGGGGGTGTAGGGAGGGAGTTGGGAGAGAAAAAGAGAGTGTGAACAGAGAGATGGTGGAGTTGGGGGGGGGGGGGCAGGGACAGCATCCCATCCCTCACCTCAGGCAGCAGATTGCCTTGGGCTGCCCCTGCGTACAGCTCTTGCTTCTGGCCACTTGATGGCAGAAGTGCCCAATCAATTTTGATGCTCTCAGCTATCATTATTGGCTCTTTCCTGAGTTTGGGAATATGTGGGATGACAGAGCTGCTGGGGAGATACTTCAGATATTTAATTAATTCCTTGCTGGGGCCCCCGACTGGTGTGCACATTCTGTGGGGAGGTGCTAATTAAGCAGCCTCGCCCACAGCTGTGGATTCTCAGGAGGCTGGGCGTTCTGGTTGGAGCACTTTGGTTCTGAGATTGACTGTCCTCCATAGATGAGCAGGACAATGCAGATATACTTTCTGGTGAAGACATCTGATGAAGGCAAAGGGCCCAGAGACCTCATCCAGCTGAAAAGCTTCCTCTGTAACCTATCAATATTTAGTCTACTTTAACCACCTGTCAGGCCAGACTCAGACCCAGCCCTAGTCCTCCCCCCTCCCCTCAAATTAACTAGACTTTGACAGTTGAAGTGTTTTCCTCACAAATAGGGGCATTTAACGGCCAGGCCTGGATTTGTCTCTTTCAGTGGAAACATACCAGAAGCTTCTGCTGTGTTATTGGGAGCAGTTTATCTTTCAATGCCAGCAGACTTCTACAGAGCACACGGATGGGATCACTGCTGTACTCCCACCACCATTTTAAGTGGAATGCCCTCCTCCCACCCACAAAACCACTTCAAAGTTTGCCTCAGTTCCTTCAGAAAAAAAAAAAAAAGAGAAACTGAAACCAACTCCTCAAGTCTACCCTGTCTCTAGCAAATCCTCAGGGGCAGGGTTGCCATATAAAAAAAAAAATTCCCACCCAAAACCTGCCCAAAAACCGCACATACCCCACCCCCGACGTCATCACCCCCGCCCCTTCTGTCATCACCCCCACCCCGCCGTCATCAACCCCGCCCCTTCCATTATCACCCCCGCCCCTGCCGTCATCAGCCCCACCCCTTCTGTCATCACCCCGCTCCCGTCGTCATCAGCCCCGCCCCACCGCCATCGCCCCGCCCAAAACATCACAAACCCCGCCTCTGTCACCATTAGCCCCACCCCCCGCCAGCCGAAAAAACGCCCCAAAACCCGCACAAAAAAAACAAAAGCAGCCCAAAAAACCGCAACCCGCCGCGGGCAAAAGTTTCCCACGGCGGGTTGCAGAAAACCGCCCAATTGGGCGGGAAAACCGCCCATCTGGCAACGCTGCTCAGGGGAGACCTGTACAGAGGGGTAAAAAAGTATGAAAGAGGGTCCTGCATTAGTTCCTCCCACTCTATTCAAGTAATAAAACGGCACAGTATCCTCTGGCTGCTGCTTAAATTACTTCATCTAACCAGCCAAGGAAAGACAGCAATGCTATGTTTATTCTTTCACCCCAGTCATCAATCAGTCACAGCTCTGGAACTTGTTTCGAGAAGATTGGTAAAAGCAGTTAGCATATCTGGGTTTAAAAAAAAAAGGTTTGGACAAGTTCCTGGAGGAAAAGTCCATAAACTGTAGACTCGGGGAAAGCCACTGATTATCTCTGGGATCAGTAGCATGGAATCTTGCTCTTTGGGATTCTGCTAGGTTCTTGTGGCCTGGACTGACTACTATTGGAAGCAGGATTCTGGGTCATTGGTCTGACCCAGTATGGCTATTATATTCTTAAGAAACTGTATCAGAGCACCATGCTAAATCTGAAGATTGTGGCCCATCAATAAGTCCTTCATTATCATCATGCATTGCTTCAACTTGGAATGGATGCCCTGTACTTCTCAACAGGATCAATTCCACATCGAGCTCCAAAAATAGACTCTTTGTGTAGGATCCACCTTCAATGCATATGACACAGTGGCTTCTGCAGCAGCCACTACTATTACTGTACACTGTATAGCTCAATTCAAGACATAAGGTCTCAAGAACTCAGGAAGCACCTCCATGATCATCTAGCAGATGCTCCTTGATTAACTGACAGTCTCTTCAGAGACAAGGTCAAAGATGTAGTATCTCAAGTAGAAGAAGACCATTCTATGGTCAAGGAGCCACAATCACTAGCTTAGGAATCAACAACCTTTAAAGAGGTCAATCCATTATCAATATTTTTAGCAATTCTATCTGAGAAGATACCATCCTTATCAAAGAGTTTTTATTCATGGACAAACAACCCAAAACTACACTCAACAGCAACACCCAAGGCAGTGTAAGCAGCAGGTATCCGTAATAACATCTGCTCCAAAACTAACACTAACTTTTTGACTATCTACCCGTGGGGGGTGTGGGTGGGAGAATTTAGTTCTTCTTCAAGGCATGGCAAGCAATCACTACAGATTGGAGACTTGCACAACTTCCAGCAGCACCCAGAGTTTTTACAAAGTAATCTGGCTGTTGTTGCTGTCCATCTCTGCAAGATTAGATGCTACATTTTTTTCTTACGTGGATGACTGGCTTATTTCCAGCCTATCAAAAGTACAAGCTCATCAGTCTCTACAAGAGGCTACCTCCACCTCCTTCTGCAGACTTTGGGCTTCTTACTCAACAAGCAGAAGTTCAATCTCAGGAGCATAGATAGGCATAGGACAAGCAAAAGCATTTTTGCTAGAGACAGAACGATGACGATCATAGTAACATAGTTATGACTGCAGATAAAGACCTGTATGGTCCATCCAGTCTGCTCATCAAGATAAACTCATTATACAAGATATGCGATACTTTATACCTGAGTTTGATTTGTCCTTGCCATTTTCAGGGCACCAACCATAGAAGTCTGCCCAGCACTGTTCTTGTACCAAAATTTCTCAAGTTAATGTCGAAGCCCCTTAAAATTTACACTCCAGCCCATCCATATCTATTCAGTCAAGATCAGGGCACAGACCGTAGAAGTCTGCCCAGAAGTGCTTCCCAACTGTGTTGCCACCCAATCTCCGCTAAGATTCTGTCTTGTGGTTTCCATTATTATATTTCCAAAAGACGGAGAGATTCTTGTTAAGCAACACGACACCACATGGGGATTAAATCACCGGAGTCAACAGTTGATACATACCAACCCCCTTGGATTCTAGAGCTAAGTGACTCTTTAAATCTATTTTAAATCGATTTAGAGGAGAGAGTTTATACATCAAATAGAATTGAAGAGACAGCATATGTGCAGTTACAAATTAACAGAACAGTGATATTTTCTAGGCAATTTTGGACATATGCAAAGAGGTGGGGGATGGTGCAATGATGTATCATTATATCGTGCAATGATAGGTGACGGTCACCTCATGTGGTTTGCACTTTGTACACATTGAGCATAAAAAAAATTATAATAAACATTTTTTTAATAAAAAATGTATTAAAAGTGAATAAACAAAATATACTACTATTCATTCACCGGTGATAGGATAATAGTATTAAATTTTAACTGCCAGATCCTCGATCATTCTTCTAATGTTTGTAGATCCCTTCTTATTGTTTCTACACCCTCCAGGGTATCCACTCTATTGGCTATCTTCGTGTCATCTGCAAAAAGGCAAACCTTTCCTTCCAACCCTTCAGCAATATCACAAATATATTATTATTATTATTATTATTAACATTTGTGCAGCACTGAACACCTGACATAGAGAGACAGTCCCTATATTAAACAGAATCGGCCCCATCACCGACCCCTGAGGAACTCCACTGCTCACCTTCCTTTCCTCTGAGCGGATTCTGTTTATCACCACCCTCTGCCATCTGTCGGTCAACCAGTTTCCTATACAGTTCACCACTTTTGGTCCTAAGTTCAGCCCTCTCAGCTTATTCACGAGTCTTCTGTGGGGGACCATATCAAAGGCCTTGCTGAAATCCAAGTAGATTACATCTAGCACACGTCCTTCATCCAGTTCTTTGGTCACCCAGTCAAAGAAGTCAATGAGATTTGTTTGGCAGGATTTTCCTTTGGTAAAGCCATGTTGTCTCGGATCCTGTAACCCGTTGGTTTCTAGAAAGTTAGCTATCCTTTCTTTCAGCAGTGACTCCATTATTTTTCCTACCACCGACGTGAGACTTACCGGTCTTTAGTTTCCCACTTCTTCCCTGTCTCCACTTTTGTGAAGAGGGAAAACATCCACTCGTCTCCAATCCCACAGAACTTCTTCCGTCTCTAAAGATCTATTGAATAAATCTTTAAGAGGTTCCGCCAGGACTTTTCTGGGCTCCCTCAGTATCCTGGGATGTATCCCATCCGGCCCCATAGCTTTGTCCACCTTCAGATTCTCAAGCTGTTTATAAACACTTTCTTCCGTAAACGGCACAATGTCCACTCCATTCCCAGATATTCCTTCAGCATCCGACCGTGGTCCTTCTCCAGGGTTTTCCTCCGTGAACACCGGAGAAGTAGTTGTTTAGCACATTGGCTTTATCCTCATCACTCTCCACATAGCCATTCTCATTATCTTTCAGTCTCGTGATTCCATTCCTATCTTTTCTTCTTTCTCCAATATATCTGAAAAAGGTCTTGTCACCTATCTTTAGTCATTTTTTCTTCCGCTTGTGCTTTTGCTAGCCGCTTCTTTGAGTTTAATCCAATAATCTTTTCTGTGATCCTCTTGTTGCGTTCTTCTGTATTTCTTGAACAAAGTCTCTTTTGCTCCTAATTTTTCAGCTACTTGTTTGGAGAACCATATAGGCTTCCTGTTTCTCTTGTGTTTGTTTACTTTCCTTGCGTAAAGATCAGTTGCCATATTTATAGCAGCCTTTAGCTTGGAACATTGATTTTCCAATTCTCCTACGCCAACAGCTCCTTCTTCAGGTATTCCCCCATTTCATCAAAATCTGTACGTCTGAAATCCAGTACACCGGTAAGCATGCTCCAAGACTGCCTAAGGGTACTGAATTGGAGGCCATCCCCTGTGTACAGCAATGACTCTGAACCTGTGCCAACCCAAACTCTCGATCTTTATAAATGATCTTCCTCACAGTCAGTTTTGCTTAGTCTGTGCTATATCAGAGTGCAAGAGACATCCCTCCAGCCTGTCTCAGAAGCCCCCAACAATAAAGCTATCACTTTCTCTTTACAAATAGCGTGAGGACTTAGTTTCTCTTCTAGCTCATCCCACTTATCTCTGTGTATATGTCAGCCACAGTATGCTCCTTGACAGTAACCATACGAGACCCTCCAATAGCATTTCAAGAGGTATTGGGATCAGCATTGTCAGTCAGTCAACAAAAGGATTCCTGTAGTCTCCTCTGTTCTGCTATCACTTCAGTGGTGGATCCACCAAGCCAGCCTCACCATTCAGTCTCCACATCCCATAACTACAGATACATCCACATGCAGCTGGGGAGCTCATCTCCTTCAAGTAATCACTCAAGGGTTACAGGATCAACAAGAGCATGATCCTTATACCAGCATGCTGGAGTTCAGAGCAATTTTCAATGCCCTGAAAGCTTTCGAACCCTGAATCGGAGGACAAGTTTAATCAAAACTGACAACCAGGTGGTAATTTTTTACATAATCAAACAAGCGGGAATGAGTTTGACAGTTCTTTTACATGTAAATATTTTTAAAACAAATAGGAGGAAATATTTTTTCACTCAACAAATAGTTAAGCTCTGGAACTCTTTCCTGGAGGATGTTATAACAGTTGTTAGCATATCTGAGTTTAAAAAAGGTTTGGACAAGTTCCTGGAGGACAAATCCATAGTCTGCTATTGAGACAGACATGAGGAAGTCACTGCTTGACTTGGGATAAGTAGCATGGAATCTTGCCACTCCGGCTTTCTGCCAGGTACTTGTGACCTGGATTGGCCACTGTTGGAAACAGGATACTGGGGTAGATGGACCATTGGTCTGACCCAGTATGGCTATTCGTGCATGCTCTCTTGACACCATCTTATAGGCAGTTTGTATTCCAGGCCAAGAGAATCAAATAGTAGACTCCTTTAGTCGACAACTCAACCTCAACAAGTGGTCATGCATTATGGCGGTTGTTCACAGCTGTGATGGTATCTGGGGTTTCAATATGTAGATTAAAGTACTACTACTACTACTTAACATTTCTAAAGCGCTACTAGGGTTACGCAGCACTGTACAATTTAACATAGAAGGACAGTCCCGGCTCAAAGAGCTTACAATCTAGAAGACAAGTGAACGGTCTCCCATAATCACCATCTTAGGGAAACTCAAGGTCACCTGTGTAATCAGATCAAGGAGTTCTTGCACAGATGATGTGTTGTTACAAGGTGCCTGTTTACCACTGTTCAATTATGAAGGAGCGTAACCTACACAGAGTGGTGAGTGCAGCTCTGGTCACCTTGTTGGGCAGACTGGATGGCCCAGGCAGGTCTTTGTCTGTGTTACTGTTTCAAAGTTTATGAAGGAGCCTCTAAACACATGGCTTCTATTAAAGCCACCCTCACCGGTTTCGGACCTTACTTTGCCCTTACTAGGCTCATTGAATCACTAGGCCTTGCTTCATTTAAACACTTCATGTGGAAAACCATCTTCCTAGTTGCTCTAACCACAGCCAGGAGAAACAATGAACTTCAGGCACTATTAACCCCACTCTTATACTCAGTTTTATCACAACAGAGTAATCATTGGTAATAATCTTAAATTCCTTCCAAAAGTAGTCTGTGATTTCCCTTTAAGCCAGTTCACATTGTTTCTGGGACAGTGTTCCAAGGAAACTGATCAAATGCTCCATTCACCAGTCTGCCGCTGGCACTATTTGCAGCCTGCAAAGGATTTAAGGAAAACATCTCAATTTTTCATTACCTACAATGCAAATGATCTAGCTAAGCCTCCAAGTAGATTGTCTCCTCCTGGGTGTCGGACTGCATTTCTTTTTGCTATATTTATTTATTGCATTTGTACCCTGCGCTTTCCCACACATGGCAGGCTCAATGTGGCTTACATAGTAACAATATAAAGAATTACAAAGTCGTAAGAAGAATATACAGTTTGTAGTGAACGCAATATTAATTGGATTAACGGATAAGTAAATTGAACATAGGAGGAATTGGGTGCAGAAGGAAATGAGCGTTGGGAGGTAGGCGTAGGAAGATGGAGAGGAATGGATATGGGGTAGCAATAAGGATAATGGGAAATATGGTCAATGTATAAACAATCGTCAAAAGAATCATGTGGGCAAGCTTTGGTTAGGTTGAATCGTTAGGGTAGGCTATCTTGCAGTCAGACTTACAACAACCCCAAGCCATATCAGTGCTCATCTACTCCAGGGCAAACCAACTTCTGCTTACCCCAGTGATCCCAAAACCTGGACTTGGGGGCACCCCAGCCAGTCAGGTTTTCAGGATATCCGCAATGAATGTGCATGAGATATATTTGCATGCACTCCCTCCACTGCATGCAAATCTCTCTCATGAATAATCATTGTGGAGATCCTGAAAACTTGACTGGCTGGGGTGCCCCCAGGACCAGGTTTAGGAAGCACTGGCTTACCTCAAAGCAACATTGATCCAGGATGTCTGCAAAGCAGCCACTTGGACTTCTGCACACACATTCTCAAAGCACTGCCGTCCAGGGGCGTAGCCAGACGCCCAATTTTGGGTGGGCCTGGGCCCAGGATGGGTGGGCAGAATAACTTTGCCCTGTCCCACAAGTGATTTGGTCTCTCCCTCTCTCGCCTTCATGCCATTTGGTCTCTCAAACATCCTTCCTCCCTCACATGCAGCAACTAATACACACTTCTCATGTTGGCCCCACAGCCTTCCCTCTGATGCAACTTACTGTTTCCGCATAGGTGGGAATACATCAGAGGGAAGGCTGTGGAGCCGGTACGAACAGTGTGTATCGCTCGCTGCAGGCAAAGATCTGCTATTTACAAGGTATGCAGGAGGGACCAGGGCCGCCGAGAGGGGGGGACAAGGGGGACAAAATTCCCGGGGCCCGGGCCTCCAAGGGGGGCCCGGCGCCGCAGTCCCACCTACAACTGCCACCGGGCCCCTTCCACCCGAACCCCCACCAGCAGAAGTGCTGTCTTCTGACTCCGGCGTGCGTGGCCCACATAGACGCGCTCCTCTCAGCTGATCTTCGCTGTACTCTGCAGGGCTTCTGTGCGTCTGCAGGACGAGAGGAGCGCGTCTATGTGGGCCACGCACGCCGGAGTCAGAAGACAGCACTTCTGCTGGCGGGGGTTCGGGTGGAAAGGGCCCGGCCCAGTGGCAGAGGCGGGTGAGACTGTGGCGCCGGGCCCCCCTCAGGGGGGGCAGCGACAACCTGGGGGGGGTGGCAGTGGGGCAGGGCCCAGGGGCGGCCTTGTCCTGGGCCCAGCCCAATCTCTCGGCGGCCCTGGGAGGGACAGTTGTTGAGTTTTTGGCTGGTGAGGCTTAGGGATCCCTGCCAACCACATCATAGGTGTGCTGCTACTGGGTGGGCCTGAGCCCAAAGTGGGTGGGCCTGGGCCCATCCAGTCACACCCTTGGCTACGCCACTGCTGCTGTCTGGATAATTCTGCAGCCCAAGACATAGCCTTTGGCCAAGCACACAGCCTGGGTGTGCATTGAATGTTACCTTTCTGCCACCAATCCAGTCCGTTCTTGGGCCACCATCAACCACAAACATAAAATGACCCTTAGCTCTGGACTCAACATAAAGAGGCCTACGTTGCCCTGCTTGGCTATGGAGAAAGCAAGGTTTCTTAACTATAATAGAGGTTCTCTGTCGACAGTAGGGAAATGTAGCCATACTTTCTCCCCTGCCTCCCCCACTAAACAAAAAAGGAAAGAAATCGGCTCAATATTGTCTTAATTTTCATCTGCTTATGCCACAGAACTGATGTCCACATGCTCTAGGACAGCTGAATCCATTTAGGTTGTAGAGGAGAGCTCCAGGCCCTCTGGCTTCATTGAATATCACCAATAAATGTGGCTGCATTTTCCTGCTGTCTATAGGGAACTTGTTACAGATAAGCGACTTTGCTCTATTGGAAGGTTGGAGGGAAGAGTGAATCACCACACAGAGGTTCCTGGAATGTTGGATATAAGGGTAAACATGAGCAGAGCAGGGCAAGATGTCAGTGGTCATTGATTCTGAGAAACAAGAGAAAAGGGTTATGGGGGCTGTTGGTTCAGAGGGTGACTAGGAGCAGAGGGCTGGGGAACCATGCTTACAGATCTCCTTTTTTTTTCCAGTTGGGATTCTTCAAACGTTCCACTCCAAGGCGCACTGATGAGCAGGACTCAAATGGCAAAGCCCTAGAATGAGAAGTGTATCCAGCAAGAGGCACCAGGATGCATGTGTGAGGGAGGTCCCCCTGCACAGCTCAGATACCATTTCAGGACATGCCAAACCATTTCAAACTGGTGTGAAGATGAACCACTGTCTTCCCACAGCTGACCAGCGTGTAGGAAACACGAGGTCGCAATAAACAGACTGAGCTCAGCCCTCCCTCTCTCGCCCACTCCAGGCATGATCTAACTCCTGAGGCCCCACCCTGGCTTCAGGGCTCTGTTAGGCCCTGGAACCCCTCCCTTCATCAAGCCCATAGGCTCCTCTCTCCCACCTGAGCTCATTCAGGCCCATAGTTAGGCCCCTCTCTCCCTCCTGAGTTCTGTCAGGCCCATAGGGCCCCACCCTCCCTCCCTCCAGAGCTCAATCGGGCCCCTCCTGCTTTTTTATCTGTTATTTTTCAAAGTTGGATGTATTTATTTTTGAAGTTGTATGTTTACGAATATTTATTTTCAGGGCTTCTCATTTACATTATCCCACTTTTCTCAGGCTTCGTTTGGCGAGCCTGTTCTGATGCTCTGACTGTAAGAAAGCCCAAATCCTGGATCTTGCATTGTACATGGGATTGGCCCTAGTCCCTTTGTGTTCTACACCATGGTGAGGAGCTTCACGAGGCTCCTTTCTTTACCTCACTGTACGCTGGTGGACTTTTCTACTTAGCACTGGACTGAGCACAGGTTTGAAACTTGTGAGCATAAGAAAAGCCTGTGCTGGGTCAGACCAACAAGGTCCATTAAGCCCAGCACGTTCCAATGGTCAAGGCTTCAGCTCTGGCTACTGTCCACTTATGCATCTTCCACATCCACTAATAATGCAATCATCTGAAAAAGTCTGTTTAAGGCGAAGTGTATGTCTCACATTTATGAACCTCAGGCTTGGATCAAACGTTTTAAACTTGTGACAATTCAACCCCAGTTTGTGTCTCTTTGCGTGAGCCTAGTATATGTATATTAATTTCTCTGTATGTTTATAGCTTGTCTGCCTTCGTCTCGGTTTCCCTGTTAGCAAAACACTGCAAGCCACTCTCATGAACACCCCAACAGTCTATTGCTATAGGTCCCGTCTTAACCATAAATCACAAAAAAGTGAATAATTAACCAGTCACATGGCTCCATTCACTAACCACGTCATTGCCTCTTCCTCTCATCATGGGTCATTTCCAGTTGCTTCGGAAGACTTAATGACAGCAGCCCAGCAGCCTGAGCCTGTGAGGACCGCCCAGCATACCTTGGCACTCACAAAGGACTGTGTGTCCATGGGTTCTGTTTGGATTTTTAAGCAATATCTGAAAACAGACCTAAACAGTGGCTAATCCATGAACCTTTCCCCTTTAAATAATGGGGTGACCCACATTCCATCTCATGAAAGAAGTAGGCTACAGCGTGAGAAGAGATTGGGGGTGTTATTAAAAGCAGTAAGTTTACAATACTCTTGAGAATGTACAAAAAAAATCATCTGTACAAGTTGTTTTTATTAAATTTTGTATCTTCTGTGGTTAAGTTACCTTGGAATTGGTAATGCTTTGTTTAATGAAGAAAACAATTTTGAAATTAGGACAAGGACAAACGAGTCCAGTAGGAGCCAGAGAAAAAAGTCAGGAAAACATTTAAGGTACTAGTTTTCAGGCCAGCTGTGTCAAGGCCTCTTAATGCATAATATTCTTAAGGCTTTCTAATCCAAGAAGTGTAACCTCGGCACATCAGCACACCCAGAAGTCTCTCTTCTTTTTCTGAAATGTAGATAGTTTACTCAGTCAGTAGATGTTCTGAAGTTCATGCCCCAAGTCAAGAGGCTTCGTAGTTCTGAAAGCTGCAAGGGTGGATGGCGGTAGGAATCTTAAGAAAAAAGCTTGTTGCAGAGATGGGAGGGTGATTAAATAAATGAAAGCCGTTCAGAGATGGGGTGCTGGATTTGTGCACTATCTTATGGGAAAGAATGAACGAGGTGAAAAGATGAGTGCTTTTCAGGGGAGCAGAAGGATAAGTTCTGTCCACAGCAAAGATGGAGAATGAGCCTCATAGAGACAGGAAGGTCAAGAAACATCCCACACAAGCCCAGGGAGGGGGAGGTAAAGAGGCCAATAGGGACAGAACCTGCCAGCAGGTAGCGAGGTGTTCACACAAGGCAGTCCTCGAGTGGAGGGAAAGGTCATACCCTTACTGACCTATCAGGGCAAAAACAGTACGAATAATCAGGAAATGATATCAGGTAGACAAAGGAGCCAAGCATGGCTAAGAAAAGAAGGTCTTTGCAGGAGAATAGATCAGTAGCAGCAAACGTTATACAAATAAGCAGGGGTGGCTGCAGTACATGTGAGACTACATTTCACATGATGCATTGCTCATATATCTTTGCAGTGAATGACTCCAGCAGTGAAATTCCTTAGAAGTGAGGGTAACAGTGAAGGCATTAAACACATGTTAGGGCCACATTATAAACTAGTGTAAGGCAGTCAGGGGCCAGAACAAGCTGAAAGTGACTTTATAGCTGCTCCCCCTTACAGCAAAGGGCTGACAGGTGGCTTGAGAGAGCAGCAGGGAACATTGGCTCTGCCAGTCTCATCAGTCTGTGATCACCCATGAGATGCTTCATTATTCTAAAAGCACTTAAAAATCTATGAGCAAGTGCACTTCAGACTTAGGTCTCCTGTTTGCTATGACCTCTCCTACTACCAACCCCCTGAACTCACAGGTTTTATGGAGCTCTACAATCTTAAGATCACACTACCTGCTCCATTTCCCCCTTTCCTATCTGCACTCTGTAAAACGAAGTAATAAAAACTATGTTTGCACCTGATTGGTTTCGCTTAGTCTCTGTACTGTGTGGTTTCTCCAACCACTGGCTGATCAATGTTAATCCTACTTCCAATGCCAACTCAACTGAGATCCAGACCTTTCGCAGCAAAGTAAGATAATGCTTCCCTCTGGTGGCCATTGTGAATACTGCAATCCCAACACCAGAGGTTATCCCAAGGTATGTCTGCATTAGGAAAACATTTTATTAAACACCTTGAAATGTTTTAACTGTTGAGAAAGATGGATCACATCTGATGGAAAAAAAAGCAATCATAAGATGAAAGGCATTGACATAGCTCAGGTGAAAATCATTTCCCCACAGTTGATATGTACTTTCTGAGAAGTTCAGAGAAGAGGACATTTCTCTGGCAGTTAGTTTCTGTTCCTTGGGTGCTGGAGAGGTAGCTCACCCAGCAACCTCAATTAAGTGTTAATTAAGGTGTGGGGAAGTAGAATACTTGCATAGGTTGCTGAGTCAGCTTCAAAGAGTCTGTTTAAAAGAGGCCCCTTAGATTCAAAACTATATAAAGAGGCAAGGTCCCACTGAACTTTCTTTCTGAGAAGTTTCAGGAGAAGAGGACATTTCTCTGATAAGTGAACACGATTTTGCTTTGTGCTTTGGGAACTTAAAGATTGGGGTTTAAAGGAGGAATTGTAGGTTAGTGTTATGCAAAATAAAAATATAAAAAGCAAATTTCATCAACTAATCTCCATAATCTTTTCCACTGTTTTAAAAACTTTGTACCACAGCATAAACAGATAGAAATCTAGCAGGCACTGCAGGATCTAGTTTAGTCTTCCCGCCCACCCCTAGGACAACTCTTCATTTATAGTCAGTTATTGTAATTAGAGTACCAAGCAAGAAGTGCTCCTACAGAGTTTTAAATACATTTCATTACCATCGAAGAAAGAAACATACAATATACTATCCACCTTATAATTGAAAGAGAAAAACGCCTAGATTTCGACCCAAATTGGGAGATAGACGTTTATCTCACAAAAACGAATAAATCGGTATAATGGAAAGCCGATTTTGGACGTTTTCAACTGCACTCCATCGCGGAAGCGTACAAAGTTGACGGGGGCGTGTCAGAGGCGTGGCGAAGGTGGAACTGGGGCGTGGTTATCAGCCGAGGAGAGATGGGCGCCTTTCGCCGATAATGGAAAAAAAGTATGCGTTTGTAGCTAGAATTTAGGGCACTTTTCCTGGACCCTGTTTTTTCACGAATAAGGCCCCAAAAAGTGCCCTAAATGACCAGATTACCACCAGAGGGAATCAGGGATGACCTCCCCTGACTCCCCCAGTGGTCACTAACCCCCTCCCACCACAAAAAATGATGTTTCACAACTTTTTATTTTCACCCTCAAATGTCATACCCACCTCCCTGGCAGCAGTATGCAGGTCCCTGGAGCAGTTGTTATGGGGTGCAGTGGACTTCAGGCAGGTGGACCCAGGCCCATCCCCCCCCTACCTGTTACAATTGTGCTGCTTAATGCTTAGTTGTCCAACCCCCCCAAACCCACTGTACCCACATGTAGGTGCCCCCCTTCACCCCTTAGGGCTATAGTAATGGTGTAGACTTGTGGGCAGTGGGTTTTGAGGGGGATTTGGGGGGCTCAACACACAAGGGAAGGGTGCTATGCACCTGGGAGCTCTTTTAACTTTTTTTTTTGTTTTTGTAAAAGTGCCCCCTAGGGTGCCCGGTTGGTGTCCTGGCATGTGAGGGGGACCAGTGCACTACGAATCCTGGCCCCTCCCACGAACAAATGCCTTGGATTTATTCGTTTTTGAGCTGGGCACTTTCATTTTCCATTATCACTGAAAAACAAAAACGCACAGCTCACAAATTGTCGAATAAAACATGGGCGTCTATTTTTTTCGAAAATACGGTTCGGTCCGCCCCTTCACGGACCCGTTCTCGGAGATAAACGCCCATGGAGATAGACGTTTTCATTCAATTATGCCCCTCCACATAACCTAAAAGACATTTTTATACTAGGCTAATATCCTTAATACTGTAGCAAGTTTTAAATAATTGAAAAACTCAAGAACACTAAGATGGAGTCAGCAGTCCAGCAGCGAGAGGGGTGCTATCCAGTCTTTTGCATTGAGTGTCATATGTATGATTATCTCCCAGTTGGTGAGATGTTATATGTGTGTGCTCAATGCAAAGAACTCCTAGCTCTCACAGAACATGTCCGTTCTCTAGAGGCTAGAGTAGAAGACTTGGTGGAGTTGAGGGAGACTGAGAGGTACATAGAGGAGACCTACAGGGATGTTGTAGAGAAGTCCCACCTCCAGTCTGGTAGCCCCTGTGCTACCTTGGAGGAGGGAGGTCTCCTAGGAGAGCATCACCCTGGTGAAGTAGGAAGTACTCCTGTAGCCAGGACCTGCCCACCAGGGGATGTACTATCCTCTCGCACCGAGGATATGTCTCCAAATGCTGCCCGGGAGGGAAAGGTTAGGACAGCTGTTGTAGTTGGTGATTCAATCATTAGGCATATAGATAACTGGGTGGCTGGTGGATGTGAGGATCGCCTGGTGACTTGCCTGCCTGGGGCGAATGTGGCAGACCTCACACATCACCTAGATAGGATTTTAGATAGTGCTGCTCGAGGTTGAAACAACACCTTTCAACACCATTGGTCTTTTCCTAAGACAGATGCTCTGGTCACAACAGTCACCAAGGTGACTGCTGTACCGAGGGTGACCAGTGCATTGTTCCTTTCAAAGCACCTTCAGTGGAGCCATGGCCCTCCATTCTGCTCAATAAGGATGCACCAGGCCCCTCATCAGTGCCAGTGGGAGGCAGGTAGGCTCTCTTCCAAGATGAGTGGGCCTTCACAGGGCAGACCACTGGGAAGGGAACCCAACAGCAGCCACCAGCGGTGAGTAAAAAATGCCCCCCCCCCCCCCAAAGTTCCATGACCCCCTACCTCCCTCCCTCCACTCCTGTCCGTCCGAGTTCCACGGGCCCACTCCAGTACGACGGCCCCACTCCCGTCTGAGTTCTGCCACCCAGCGCCTCCCTCCCTCGCTGTGGCCGCTGAGTGCAAGGACGTGTGCCGGTGCCCCAGCCCTTCGTAAATGCCAGCTGTTTAAAACTTTTTACCTCCTGCTCCGCCGGCAACAGTGAAGTCCTGACCGCACGGACGCCGCTTCAGACTGCCTTTACTTTCGCTTGTTTCAGCTGTTCCTCTGGTCCCGCCCTCATTCCCTGTTTGCGGAAGGGCGGGACCAGAGGAACAGCTGAAACAGAAGCGAAAGCGAAGGAAGTCTGAAGCGGTGTCCGTGCGTGCTGCACTTCACTGTTCCCAGGAGCAGGAAGTAAAAAGTTTAAAACAACAGCCTGCAGTTACGAAGGGGAGGGGCAGCAGCATACATCCTGCTTGCACTCGGAAGCCACATGGGATGAGAGAGGGGGAGGGGTGCCTGGAACTCGGAGAGGGAGGGAGGCAGGTGGGGAGGGGCGTGGAACTCCGAGGGAGGAAGGCAGGTAGGGGGCATGGAACTCTAAGCGGAGGGGGCCTGGAACTTAGAGGACGGAGGGAGGCAGGGGGCCCTGGAACCTTGCTAGTGCCTGTTTCCTTTCTGTTGGAAACGGGCCTCTTTTACTAGTTACTTATAAATGTGTTAAGTGCTCCACTATCCACATTTCTCCACTGGAAAAAAAAAAACCCGAACCATTTAGCCGTACTCTCATTTTCTATTAACCCATTCCTAATGCACAAAAATGGAGTAGTTTGATGGTTAAAGCAACAGGATGAGAACCAGGGAAGCCAGGGTTCAAACTTGCTGCTTGTGATCTTAAATCAAGGGGGAGTTAGGTGATTTGATTAAAGTACAGATTATACATACTCTGAAAACAGGAACTTGTCTTGAGCTGCTATTAGTGGAAAAGGCATGAGCTAAATCCAAATCCTCCCCCCCCCCCCCCCCCCAATGAGTTTTTTTTTAAAATTTCCTCAAGAGACCCTCATGAGGTACTCTGCAAAATGAGATAATGCCTCTGGATTTTCAGAAAGCATCTCCATCACCTTTACCCACCTACAAACAAATGTAGCAGATTGATAGGCAAGAGTTGCCTGGACTAAATCCATATTGGCTTTGTCCCAACCATGACTACTATACGTTCGATACGTTTGCCTGGTCCTGACATCAGGCTCACTGGTCTGTAGCTTCCTGATCACCCCTGGAAGCCTTTTTAACAACTTGCATTACACTGGCCCCACTCAGGGACCTACACAATTCCTAATAGTCGGCTTAGAATTTCACTAACTTGTTTTAGGTTGAGGTGTATACCATCCAGTCCAGGGGAGTTGCTATTCTTTCATCTTACAGGTTCATTGAGATTTTTTTCCTCTGAATAATCACAGTTAAATTCCACTTAGGCAAGGGTAGCTCTCTTACACCTTCCTCAGTGAAGGCTGTACAAAGAATTAGTTTCCCTACTAAGCCCCCTTTACTCCTTGACCATCTAATACTCCAACCACTTCCCTCACAGGCTTCTTGCTACAAAATGTACCTGAAAAAGGTTTTATTATGAGGTTTTACCCTTACAGCAAGCTTCTTTTCAATTTCTCTTTTTGCCTGCCTTATCAATTTTCTATCAGATCAGAACGAATGAATAAGGCTCTACTGTTACACACCTACTCCCGACACTGATCCATTTATTCCCCATCCCACCCTCTCACTCACACATAGCACCTCCTCCTATCCCTTCACTGCTCTTCCATCAAATTCATCTTCATACTACCTATTACCTTCATCCCTTAAGCTCTCCACTGTCCCTGTCGTTTTTATCCATTTCCCACATTACACTCCTCGGACTCTTATCTCCTCTATCTTCCCTTCTTCTTCAATGCCCAAGCTCTCCACTCTCCACATTCCCTGTCATTTTTATCCATTTCCCCCATTACACTCCTCGGACTCTTATCTCCTCTATCTTCCCTTCTTCTTCAATGCCCAAGCTCTCCACTCTCCACATTCCCTGTCGTTTTTATCCATTTCCCACATTACACTCCTCGGACTCTTATCTCCTCTATCTTCCCTTCTTCTTCAATGCCCAAGCTCTCCACTCTCCACATTCCCTGTCGTTTTTATCCATTTCCCACATTACACTCCTCGGACTCTTATCTCCTCTATCTTCCCTTCTTCTTCAATGCCCAAGCTCTCCACTCTCCACATTCCCTGTCATTTTTATCCATTTCCCACATTACACTCCTCGGACTCTTATCTCCTCTAGAGATGGGAATAACTAGTGAGGTAATTAAATTCGCCGATGACACAAAATTATTCAGGGTCGTCAAGTCGCAGGAGGAATGTGAACGATTACAGGAGGACCTTGCGAGACTGGGAGAATGGGCGTGCAAGTGGCAGATGAAGTTCAATGTTGACAAGTGCAAAGTGATGCATGTGGGTAAGAGGAACCCGAATTATAGCTACGTCTTGCAAGGTTCCGCGTTAGGAGTTACGGATCAAGAAAGGGATCTGGGTGTCGTCGTCGATGATACGCTGAAACCTTCTGCTCAGTGTGCTGCTGCGGCTAGGAAAGCGAATAGAATGTTGGGTGTTATTAGGAAGGGTATGGAGTCCAGGTGTGCGGATGTTATAATGCCGTTGTATCGCTCCATGGTGCGACCGCACCTGGAGTATTGTGTTCAGTACTGGTCTCCGTATCTCAAAAAAGATATAGTAGAATTGGAAAAGGTACAGCGAAGGGCGACGAAAATGATAGTGGGGATGGGACGACTTTCCTATGAAGAGAGGCTGAGAAGGCTAGGGCTTTTCAGCTTGGAGAAGAGACGGCTGAGGGGAGATATGATAGAAGTGTATAAAATAATGAGTGGAATGGATCGGGTGGATGTGAAGCGACTGTTCACGCTATCCAAAAATACTAGGACTAGAGGGCATGAGTTGAAGCTACAGTGTGGTAAATTTAAAACGAATCGGAGAAAATTTTTCTTCACCCAACGTGTAATTAGACTCTGGAATTCGTTGCCGGAGAACGTGGTACGGGCGGTTAGCTTGACGGAGTTTAAAAAGGGGTTAGATAGATTCCTAAAGGACAAGTCCATAGACCGCTATTAAATGGACTTGGAAAAATTCTGCATTTTTAGGTATAACTTGTCTGGAATGTTTTTACGTTTGGGGAGCGTGCCAGGTGCCCTTGACCTGGATTGGCCACTGTCGGTGACAGGATGCTGGGCTAGATGGACCTTTGGTCTTTCCCAGTATGGCACTACTTATGTACTTATGTACTTATGTACTTCCCTTCTTCTTCAATGCCCAAGCTCTCCACTCTCCACATTCCCTGTCGTTTTTATCCATGTCCCACATTACACTCCTCGGACTCTTATCTCCTCTATCTTCCCTTCTTCTTCAATGCTCAAGCTCTCCACTCTCCACATTCCCTGTCGTTTTTATCCATGTCCCACATTACACTCCTCGGACTCTTATCTCCTCTATCGTCCCTTCTTCTTCAATGCCCAAGTGACTTAGTTTACCTATTCCTCCGTCTCTTTCCCGATCCACGAGTTAAAATCAAGGGAATTGGTCTCTTCTATGGCAAAGACCAAATTCTGTGGGCCAGGGAATTCCTACTGTACCTGAATGCAAGTCACCTTGAGCTACTTGTGGGAAGGCATAAGCTAAATCTCAAATCCCTTCCCATGACATCAGACACACAGCAGAACAGGGGCTCCAGTTATACTTCTCCGTATGCAACTTAGCATGCCTCCAGCTCTAGCCCCCATCTTAACAGTGTTTTGCTACCTTGAAATCAGACACCATCATACCAAGGACTCTTCTGGTACATTTCAGGATGTCATTCTTGTTATGAACTGGGCCCCTGAATTCCTGTACCCTGGACACACAACTGTATATTTTTGCATTAACTCTTAACTTTAAATTGCAGCTAGATAGGGATTTTTCCCTTATATCTCCACCAAACTTAGACCAGTCCTTGGCTAGGAAGACAAGAAACTAGAGTTCCTTCCAGACCCCCCCAAAAAAGGGGAGTATTCACCACAGAATAAGGAGTAGCAGCAGGGGCTGAATTTACACCACTGATCAGCACATATCGCTATCTTGGGGAATGGAAAGAACCGATTCTCAGCTCAAACCCAGTTCTCTGTGCATACCAGCATGCTGACCCATGCCTATCAGAGGCTCTAATCCAATCCAAACCCCTGGGATCCACCCCCAGCCCTAGTGGGCTCACAATCTAAGTTTTATACCTGGAGCAATGGAGGGTTAAGTGAATTGCCCAGGGTCACAAGGAGCTGCAGTGGGAATTCAGCCCACTTCCCCTGGGAGCTGCAGTGGGAATTCAGCCCACTTCCCCTGGTTTTCAGCCCAATGTGATGACACTGCTCCCTTCTTACTTGTACCTTTCCCACCTGCCATCTCAACCACACCATATAGAACGCTCCCTCCCATCACCCTTCCCTCCCCTTAGGAGCTTATAAAGGTATAGTATCAAAAGGTTAGTTCAACAGACAAAAAGGCTGGGCTAAGGATGGAAAATCCTGCTACATTTCACACAATGCTGGCTTCTAAGACAGTTTCAAATGTAAAAATATTTCCAATAAAACAGGGCCAGAAAAGCACTTTGACCCTAGAAAACACATGGTGCATTGAAACATAGAAAAATGTAGGCAGGTAAAGACCATAAGCCTATCCAGTCTGCTCATCCATGCCATCTATTCTCCCTATTAGTGTAGGAGTAGCCTAATGGTTAGTGCAGTGGACTTTGATCCTGGCAACTCGGGTTCGAATCCCACTGCACTCCTTGTGACCTTGGGTAAGTCACTTAACCTCCATTGCCCAAGGTACAAAAGCTTAGATTGTGAGCCCCCTAGGGACAGAGAAAGCACCTGCATATAATGTGTATAGCGCTGCATATGTCTAGTAGCACTATAGAAATGAGTAGTAGTATTACTCTGTGATCCTATGTACTTTCAGCTACTGTTTTCATCTCCACCACTTCCACTGGAAGGTCGCTCCACATATTCACCACCCTTTCCAAAGAAGTATTTCCTCAGGTTTCTTCTGTGTCTACCCCCTTTCACCTTCATCCTACGCCCACTCATTCCAGAGCTTCCTTTCAATTGAAAGAGACTTGCCTCCTGGGCATTTACCCTACATAAGTATTAAAATGTCTCTATCATATCTCCCCTCTCCCGCCTTTCTTCCAAAGTACAGATCGTTAAAGTCTGTCCCCATTTTAATAGCCACCCTCTGGACCGACTCCGTCCTGTTTATATCTTTTTGAAGGTGGGGGTCTCCGTAACTGTACGCAATATTCTAAATGGGGTCATCAGATTCATACAGGGGCATCACCACCTTTTTCCCCACTGGCCATTCCTCTCCCTATGCACCCAAGCATCCTTCTAACTTTTGCTGTCACTTTTTCCTACCTGTTTGGCCACCTTAAGATCATCACATACAAATCACGTACAAAAGTTCTTCACCCACTAAACTGTACCGTTCCCAGCAGCCCAAATGCAAGACCTTGCATTTTTTAGCATTAAATTTAAGCTGCCAAATTCCAAACCATTCCAAAGTCCTTCCTCATCAGGGGTCTCTAGCCTATTGCAGATTTTGGTATCATCTGCAAAGAGGTAACATTACCAGGCAGCTCTTCAGCAACATTGCTTACAAAAATGTTTAAAAAAAAAGAACCAAACCTTGCAGCATACCACTAACATCCTTTCCCTCAGAATTTAAATCCTTCCGAGGCAGAATACTTACAGATCACAGCAGCCAGGAGCTGCTTCCAAGTACCCCCGCAATCTGTCTTGCACCAGAGGAAGGAGAGCAGCAAGCAGACCCAAGAATCAAATGGAAGGTCCCATGTCAAACCGTAAAAAAGGAAGTTCAGCTGCTTATAAATGTCCAGGCTTCAGCCAGGGCCAGAGTTGTGCTGGACTCCCACCAACCAAGTAACTCAGAAATGACTGCACATTGCAAACACTTTACACAGCAGGACCACCACACTAAGAGCTTAAGACAGTTGTGCAGGTTTTGGTTTAATGACAAAGTTATTAAATCATTTCTTCCTTTCTGAAAAGAACTGCAGAGGTGGCACATTAAACAGGGACATTTAAATGCAAGAAGCCCTCCATAAAGACTGCTTTAGCCCACATGCAGTCCGTACAACAGCACACACAATTTGACCTCTGTATATTGGAAGATGAATCGTAGACCTCTTTTGTTATAAAAAAATATATTGCAAACTTATCACCTTTACTGGGCATTTCGATAGCGTGGTCCTGACCCACCACTGATCCACATGCTGGCTGGAATTTTGTTAGCACCGGAGAGGGAAGGAAAATGTTATTACTGTCAAATAAGGAATAACAAAGTCACTAAGTCAGTGATTCAGCAGCAGAGTCAGATTAGAACTGAACTGCCAGTAAAAAAAAAAAAAAAAATGGCTTGGCTAAAGTCAGCAAAACTACAGAGCTCTTTGCAGGTAGAAAGCATTTCAATTATTATTTTTCCAGTCATGGACTAGTGTATAGGAGTGAAACAGGCTGTGTGGGCATTCCTGAAATCTATGTAGCAGTGATAAACCATAATCCCCTCTCTTGGCATATAAATGCTCACCGACTGCACCCCCTCCCTCAAGGTGAGCTGCCAGCTGCTGAGTCTGAAGGCAGCAGAGGATAAGAATGTCATTTGGCTATTAACACTTTCCCATACAATCGGTTTTCCGGCACCGTCCCCCTGTGAGCTAGTGACAGCATAAGGCCATTCAAAGAGCAGCAAAGCACCTATTCTCGTGTAAGGAACACCATGCTGCTCCTATGGGCTTATGTTGGCCAAACTGTATGTAAAATCCTGACTGTACAGTCACAAACCCACAGAAGAGCACCCTGAACTGCCAATTTCCACGGTCCACACACGAGGCCCCACCTCATAGTTAAGGGTAGTCAAGACACATCACAAGACCATAGTTCCTCTGCACTGACAGGCCCAAAACAGCAGGTCTTTAACACTACCAGCAATGTTTTTCTTTGTACTAAAATAGCATTTGAGAAGTATAAAGTCTATAATCACAAAATTCACATTCACTGAAACCTAATTCAGCACACACACACGCATTCAATCCACTGCCAGCATAGGATGTTTAAAGAGTACCGTGTGAATCCACCAAAATAAAATGGAATAAAAACATTAGGAAAGTAAGAGACTGAGCAGATCCCTTCAGAAGTTGAAGCGATGCTCAACGACAGAGGTTTTTAGGAAGGGGCCTTAATCTTAAGAGCGTAATCTGTAAACATTAGGCAGCCTAGAACGGGACTCATCTCTACACACATTGTTTAAAGGGTGGTGTCTACCTCTGTCTGTACCTCTGGCACTTTACCAAACCCTCGGGGGGAAGTGGTTCTCATAGGCAGAGAGCATCCGAAGTGCCAGATTATCAAACGGTGGATGTCAGCATGCTTTTCCTATTGAACTGCACTTACTGGCCAATTCTATAAAAGACAGCGTCTAGGAGGAACATAGGGACATGAACAGGTACAGCAGCCAGAGCCCTTCAGCGCTGCAGATACTCAGGGCATAACCGCAGAACAGCGTCTGGCGCTTACACGCACACACAAACGCCAGTCTAAACATTTACGTGCATAACTACCACCACTTACGGAAGGGAATTATCGCCTTTAGAGGGCAACTTATATCCCACGTATCTACATGATCTCAGTGGGTCACAAAAATACAGACGTAATTTCATAAAGTACTAAAAATTAGGTGCCTGAAACCAAGGCGCTAAGCTAGTCATTCCATAACAGCAAGTCTGTGCGTTTAATGCGTTAGTGAATGCTAGGCATTTGGCGCGTGTTCTACGCCAAGTATACGAGCACCTGACAGCATTCAATAAAGCATGCGCCAACGCTGGAGGATGTCCACGAGCAACCCATGCGATGCCCCCTTTGCAGTTAGGCATCCAGTTAAAGAATTAGTGCTTAAGTGCCGTTGGTACTTAAAATGACCATTAACTTCTGTTTCAGCACACTCTTGAGCAGTACCCCCTTAATGCTAACAAAAAGACAGAGGCTGCTTTAGTCGCTCACTCCTTTGGACACAGTGAATAGAACATTCTTGCAAGAACCTGCAGCCTATATGAAGTTGCAAGGCCGCGGTGCGTCTCTCCGAATATTCCAAAATAATTGCAAACAAGGGTGCCGGGAAAGGCAACTTCTTTTGAAACATTCCAGAGAGAAAGTCCAGGAAGAACTCAGAATGGACAAGCAGACGAACTAAAAAACACACGACGACAACCCAGGACAAAGGGTCATCGTACAATTTCCTGGGCAAAGGCAAATCTGACAACTCTCTGCCTGCCTTAGCTTTATGGAACTTCATGGAGGGTAACAGATTATGAGCATCATTTGTGGGGACAGGTGGTGAAATCTTGCTCTCCGTTCCCAAATCAGCATTGTGCACATATGAAATCTTGGAGAATGTCAGCAACTGACAGTTTCTTGTGGAAAATTTAACGTCCAGCATCTCCTTACCAGCACCAATGTCTCCAGTTATCTGACAATAACCAAAGGAAGAGACACTTCAACTTTATACAGGCTAGCATTTCTCACAAGCATGGTTTCTATTCACTGTGTGCAAAGGAGTCAGCGAAATTCAGCAGCTTCTGGCACCTTCCAGAAGTTCAAAAAAATCCGCGATCAAGCGGAAGAACTCGAACTCCCCACGGGGAAACACAAATACAGGTAAAAGTGGGATGTTTGACCACGGAAATACAAATCCTGGAGACAAATATCTTTAAAGCTTCTTTATTGATGAAAGGACTCGACACAACTGTTGTGTTTCGGCCCACTGGCCTGCATCAGGAGTCTTAAATGCCTGAAACGCAGCGGGGTCCGTATCACGAACCTGGCGCTATGTGATTGGCTATACGCAGAAGTGGTCTTGAAAAAGACCTTTCTGGTGAACTGGCTCGTAGCAGGTCACTAAGAGAGTGTAGCATGAAACGTTTCATGCTACACTCTTAGTGACCTGCTAGCGCCAGGTTCGTGATACGGACCCCACTGCGTTTCAGGCATTTAAGACTCCTGATGCAGGCCAGTGGGCCAAAACACAACAGTTGTGTCGAGTCCTTTCATCAATAAAGAAGCTTTTAAGATATTTGTCTCCAGGATTTGTATTTCCGTGGTCAAACATCCCACCTTCCAGAAGTTATCATGTGTGGCCTGATGTACCTGGAGCCCAAGCATTATGAGGCAAGTCTACAACATGATGACTGCAAGAGGGTACGCTGGTGCTACATTTCTTTAAAGAGCAGTGGTAGACTGGATGGACCGTGCAGGTCTTTTTCTGCAGTCATCTACTATGTACTATGTATACATGGCAGAAAACATGCCTTACACCTCTATGGCTGGTGTAAAACGTTCACGCCTAGATGTTAGGTGGAACACATGTAAGTTACAGAATAATCCATTCATACATCCACTAGCAAACACTTGTCCACTACTCTGTCACCTACAACGAGGCAGCTCCTTACAGAATTACCTCCCAAGTGCAGGACAGTACTAAAAATCAAGCTGACCGCCGCAGATTAACCATCAGAGGTATATTGCTTTGTGAGATGTATCATACCTGAGGGCTGCTGACTCAGGGTTAGGAATGGCTGTGGCTTAGTGGAGGGGTGGGGGGTGGGTGGGGGGGGGAGAGAGGAAAAAAAAATCTGAACAGAGTTTACCATTTGCACTTCTAAACAAAACAGAAAAAACAAAGAAACCCAGGAGAGCTGTTTTTTATGCATGGACTCAGCTAATGAAATTCCACAAACTTCTCAAGGGCTTTGGGATCTGGTTTTGGTACTGGAGCTCATGCACTCTCACTGCCCGTGCAGCCAGGCACTTCAGACTCAGCTTCATTTGAGTTTTTAGCAGGATCTCGGACACTCCTGTGGTGCTCTTGTCTAGAGGCGTTTTCTTGTGTTTGTTGGTCATGTCTGTGTGGGCACCAGCTTCCACCAAGTTTATAATGATGGCGTGCAAAGTCAGGAAGTCACTGATGGGACGGTTGTATTGCACGATGACATGGAGTGCACTGTTGCCCTCATGGTCCACAGCATTCACATCTGCACCACAATCTATTAGCAGCTTGGTGACCAGTGCATTAGGAAAGCTGCAGACATCGTTGGTGTGGAAGTCGTCCACCGGTGTGCTGGAATTGACAGCCAGGTGCAACAGGCTGGAGCCATCACGGGTCCTGGGGTCCAGCTGGATAAGTTTGTAGATCTGCTTGTTAACGCTGGCCTGCTCCTCAGGGGTGCTCTGAGTTTTGGTGGAGATACACACCAGGTACAGAAACGTAAAGACGTTGCACTCGTAGTTGTCCAGAGCTGTGTGTACTTCAGCATCCGGAGTGCCCTCAATCCTCGATGTCCCCCTCTCTATCTCCACGACACTGCATCTCAGCACACTTTCAATGTCCTTTGCTTTGACTGGTTCATTCAAGTGGATCATCTGGGAGAAGACCTGAGCAAACCTCAAGAGATCCTTGTGGGTATTCCGGTTCCCTTTCTGTCTTAAATGCAAAGCGTGAAGCCACAGTTTGATGCACTGTTCAAACTCCATGTTATCTGCATACACTGCACCACGGTAAATTATTGGATGAGATACGTCAATGTTATCAGAACCCAAAATCCTTTCCCGAACAATAAGTCCTTCCATGTGTAGTGCATCTGTGTCATGTACAATGGAATCCAGTTCCTGAGGAGTTTGGCATTCACGTCTATTCCCATAAGCTTCAACAGGTGGGAGGACAGATTTCTGCAAGATATTCTCAGAATCCCTATACCTTTCCAGCATTGCCAAGTACAAATACTGATATGTCTTCATAATGTTATAATTTTCTCGATCGTTGGCAAATGAAGCGCCCAGGAGTTCCAAAGCTTCAATCCTGTTAAGGGAGTCACAGTCCGGGTGAGAGAGCAGCAATTCCACCACATCGGCTTTGCAGCTTTCAGCTGCCACTTTCAAAGGTGTCATCCCATGACCGTTCATCACCATGGCTGCCTTCCACTTCATCAACTGCCTCACAATATCTAGGTGGCCTGCTTCTGCAGCAAAGTGAAGCGCGGTGGCACCACAGTGGGCTTTGGCATTAGGATCGGCATGCTGTTCTAACAGGTACTTCACCACATCCGTATGACCCTTATACGCTGCAATCATGAGGCACGTGTTGTCATACTTGTTAGCGATGCTAATATTGGCATGGTTTTCCACCAGGTATTTCACAATGTCCAGCCTGCCATCAAAGCATGCCGCTCTCAGGGGAGTCGAGTTTGTGACTGTGGTGTGGTTGACATTGGCTCCATGACTAACCAGCAGTTTGACAACCTCAAAGTGGCCAGCTCCAGCTGCACACCAGAGAGCTGTGGCACCGTCGATAACGTAACTGTAGATGGAAGAGACAAGCATGGGATTAGTTCCATGGAGAAGAGAAACAAGCTAATGGTCAGAGCGAAAGACTAAGAAGCCAGGGGTTAAGTCCTACTGTGACTCTTTATGATCCTGGGCAAGTCACTAAATCTTCCACTGTACCTGTCAAGCTACGTCCACACCTGCTGGGAGATAGAGAAATACTGAAGGCAGTTGGGGCTAGCCGTCCAAGAGGCACTATGGTTTTTCAGTGTTCTCTATGTCCACCTGTTGGTAGGCGGATACAACCCATTAGTTAATGAATTCATTTGCTGCTGATGACAAGGAACACTAAGAGGCATATTATGAAAGCACTTAGCCTTCCAAAGTTTCATAGAAACCTATGGAACTTTGGAAGGCTAAGTGCTTTCACAATGAGCCCCTAAATCTTCCACTGTTCCTGAGGCAAATGTAAGACTGTAATCTCTCCAAGGACAAGAAAACACCTAGTGTAACCAGGAGTGAGCTAAATCCAAAATCCCTTCCCTCCCTTATGACACAGCAGAACTCCCCAAGTACAGGTATGCCAAGAGAATGAATTTCCCTCTAACACATCTAGTGGAACTTAGTGGTGAGGCTCTCAAAGACTTCTCCAGATGAGCCATAAAATAGAAGGGGCTTTTAGAATAAATCTTTATTATTGCTTCTGTAATATAAGGGGTTTGCAGAGAGTGATTAAAACACTCACTCATTTCCTTTCATTTCAAACACCAGTTTATGTCTCACGTGACCGCTACCTCTCACTTCAGGGTATGTTCTTCTCCACTATGATCTACCAGGTAACTTGGATTTTAGATTTGGTTATTCACTTTTTTGAAATCCAAGCTCAAAATGATCCAGATTGGCCAGTGTTGGTCGACCGAGCCTAGTAAAGATCTCCCTTCTTAACAATGTCTTTGCCACTTATTAACCCTCCATTATAAATTACAGAAATCTGGTGTATGGGGGAAGAAGGAAGGGGATGGCAGTGCTGTTATGCTAATTTTCATCATACTTCCATGCATGCGTCACACTTGCCCACATAAATCATGAACACAGCACAAACAGCTGAAGAGCTCATCAGAACCCCATGCAGACATCACACTACTACTACTTAACATTTCTAGAGCGCTACTAGGGTTACGTAGCGCTGTACAAAACACTAACGCATTTGAAATAGGAATTCAGCACAGAATCAATGATCAAATTCTGCGAAGATTTTTTTTAATACAAGGATTAGAGCTACAATAAAAATGCACACGTTTTCAAGTGCAGATTTTACCCTTTCTGTAAGGGAGCTGGTTTCATGGGTCACTCTAACACTGGTGTTTTGAAACAAAGAAAATGACAGCCGATAAAGACCATTCAGCTTATCCCAGCTGTTCTCATTCATCTCAACTACTACGACCTCTACAATTCTTCTACCTCAGAAATCCCCAGTGCTTGTCCCATGGTCTATTCAATTTAGATTCAACTCTTGTCTCTACCACCTCCACCGGGAAGCTGTTCCATGCATCCACCACTTTCTCATAAAGAAATATTTCCAAGCCTATCCTCTTCCGCTCCATACGTACCCAAGCATTTTAAGGTTTGGTCATTGTCTGTCTCTTTGGCCACCATAAGATCATCAGATATGATCACCCCATGTACAGATGTACTTCACCTACACTGTACTGCTCCCATGATCCTGCATTTTTTTTCAGCATTAGGTTTTAGATTCCAAATTCCAGACCATTCTTCAAGGTTCATTAGGTCCATCCTCACCCTCCAGGATGTTGACACTATTGCAGATTTTGATATCACCTGCACAGAGGCAAACTTCCTCAATAACCCTTCCACATATCACTTACCAAAAAGATGAAAAACAAGACCAAAAGACCAATCCCTGTATCACATCACTAGTAAAAGCTCTAGCCTCAGTGTGAATTTCATTTAACTCTACCCTCTTGCCATTTCCCATTCAACCAGTTTCTAACCCAGTCAACCACTTTAGGACCCATACCAAGAGCCAATGCTGAACTGTGTCAAAGGCCTTGCTGAAATCTAAGTCTACCACATCTAGCTCTCTTTTCCAACCCAACTCTGGTGTACAAAGTATTAAGGACAGTGATAAAACAAGGTTTCGGAATTAAGAGCTTCGTAAACATTATTTATACATTTTGCAATGACTGTGCGTTGGTGACTGTCAATCACACTCCAAGAACAACATTTGTGTTGACTTTTCAGAACATTTTACTGCTTTGGACAATCAACTGTTGACCACTTCCCTGTTCAATAACGTCTCCATAAATATATTTTTCAAGGGGATTTGGATTTAGCTCACCACTTTTCATCAGTTATCTCAAGGCTAGTTACATTTAGATGTAGTAAATATTTCCTTAACCCCAGAGGCCTTACAATCTGTTAAATTACTGGCAACCCAAAGTAGAGCAATTATTTTCACAATTTTCTGTGTTATACACAGGTAGAAAGATGTTTATAAGGGAGGAAGCAACATCTCAAATGGCTACCTAGGTGCAAGCCTCCACCAAACCCAAGAAGCACTCGCAGCTTTTCTGTGCCTAAAATTAAGCCCCTCCCCAGACCACAGCAACACACAGAGAAAGCAGTTGGTCTACAAGACTTTATACATGCAGAAGCAGGATCGGCTCAGCAGGAACCGGGTGATACATGAGCATATGCAGCCAAGGCTGGAAGATGAGAACTGCGGTCAGTCTATAGCACAGAGCAGGCTTAGTGCGAGAGTGACCTGGAAGACCTAAGAATGAACTGGACAGAGCTACATCGAGAGAAGAGATAAGTGAAATACTAACAGAGCCGAGAGGAGATGTCACAAAGATCAGCAGACTCCTGGAGGAGACAGAATAGATGGACACAACAGGCACTCTGAAGATCAGAACTAGGGAACTGATTCTCCCTTTCAGGCAGCAGTTAAAAGGCATTTTTATTTCACTAAGCTCTCGCTACTGTGTAACTTCATAGGTAGTGATTTGTTTGTATATTTAGTTAATGTGTTGGTGAGTTATGTGTTTTTATGTGAATATTATGCGATGTTATTCTGTAGACGGTGCGGGTTATAAATTTTATATATAAATAAGAGCAAGACTGCGATGGAAAGCAAGTTTGAGGGCTTAGAAAAAAATGTCCAGGTGTCAGCATAGCCACTTCTGAGGGGTCCCGAAGACCACAGAATACTTACATGGTAAAGAAAAGGTGGCTCGGATTTCAAAGGCTACCTGGGCCAATGGGGACCAGCAGGCAGACCCTGGAGAGAGCACATAGGTCCCTGAGGCCCATGAGGAACAATCAAGGGCATGAAGTTACAGCGTACTTTCATGAATTCACGGTAAAGGAAAGGACAAGAAAGCTAGAAAACATCAGATCCCTGGTAACACTCAGAAAGCGGGAAGATGAGAGATGTGACCAGCAAAGTGTGGGGAGAGAACATCCAGTATAGACGGGTCTATCCTTTCGGTCTGGCATTTAGTGTCAGTCAACAGGACAACATAAAAAGCTTATGCCAGACAGGAGGTGCAACAGGTGCCAATACCAGCCATTATGAAAGACTGTGAGCCAGAGCTCCAAAAAAAAAAAAAAAAAAACCCTCCAGCGTTGCAGAGGAACACAGCCAAATGGCAATCAGTGAGCTACAGGGAACGCTGCCTATAGAGGCAACTAGAAAGACCCTCCAAAACTGGAAGTAGCAGTTAACACATCTGAGAAATGCTAAGACCAAGGCTTGAAGGCAAAAATAAGACATGAGTGGCATGCCTCAAACATTCAGAAACTCACCGACAAGGACTCTGGTTTGATGGATGGTAACTGGGTTAAAGATATGGGATCACAAAGGCCACCCCCCATCAGGTGGCTGAAAGGAGAGATATACATGGGGACGAGCACATCAGAATGTGCTCCTAGGTAGCCAAAGACGACTCGACAGTTGATTTGCACATTGAGCACTGCATACCTGACCACAAACCTGAAAGAAGAGGGGGTAGAGGGAATGGAAGAAAGTATGAAAGGGGATGGATAAGATTGGGCACAGTAGGGAGTGGGACGTCACTCTCTCTGAAGGATGGGCCTATGAAAGGGGGCAAGAGTGCTAAATGGAGTGGTTGAATTGTCAGGTGGGAAGGTACAAGTAAGAAGGGAGCAGTGGCAATTAGCACAGTGGGCTGAAAACCAGGGGAAGTGGGCTCAATTCCCACTGTAGCTCCTTGTGACCCTGGGCAAATCACTTAACCCTCCATTGCTCCAGGTATAAGACTTAGATTGTGAACCCAGTGGGCAGCCATTTCCAACCCAGTTCCATCAAGGTTTCAAGATATCCACTCATGAATATTCATGAGTTACATTTGCAAGCAAATCTCTCAAGCATAGTCATTATGGATATCCAGAAAACCCAGTGGGACTAGATGTGCCCGGAGGACTGGTCTGGGAATGGCTTAACTAGGGACAGAAAAAGCACCTGTATATAATATGTGAACTGTTTTGACTAAATTACAGAAAGGCAGTAAATCAAATACATTACCCTCACCCTATGGGAAGCGAGAAAAGGTGGGGGGATGTAGAAATCAAGTAATGCAAAGAGGACAGGACTGAACATTGGCAACAGTTGATTTTAAAATACATTTCAACACTAAAGGAATGAACTTGATCTGAAATACATGTTGTTCCAAGAGGCAGCACATTTATTTGAAAGTAATTTGCCAGTACTATGAAATGCAACTGTTGATGGAGATGGCAAGCAGCTCTGCGAAATACCTCGACTTATTCTGCATCAAAACATCAAAATCAAGAAGGGTGTGTGGATATTATGTTCCCTAGAGCAGTGTCCTTGGGGCACACTTAACCAGTTGAGATGTCAGGATATCCACAATGAATATACATGAGAGATCTGCATAATGAGGCAGCAGTGCATGCAAATCTCTCTCCGAATATTCATTGTGGATATCCTGAAAACCCGACTGGCTTGGTGAACTCCCGAAAACTAGGTTGAGAAACACTGCCCTAGAGAACACCAGGTAACAGTACTCCAAATTTGCAGAGAACCTGGGAGAAGACACCTAATTCGTTACTGATGCACGTGGGGAGTAGAAATCCAAAGGAGCAATAGGTGCTAGGAGGTGAGAGACCGATATACATGGATAGGCAGAGAGACCTTGGGGTGATCAAACAGTAATAAGGCAACGGATGTAGCCAGAAGGATGCTAGGTTGCATAGAGAGAGGTATAACCAGCAGGAGGTGTGGATGCCCCTGTACAAGTCGTTGGCGAGGCCCCACTTGGAGTATTGTATTCAGTTTTGGAAGCTGTGTCTTGCTAAGGATATAAAAAGAGTTGAAGCAGTTCAGAGGAAGGTGACAAAAATGGTGTGGGGTTTGCAGCAAAAGACATATGAGAAGAGAGTGGAAAACCTGAATACATATACCCTAGATGAAAGGAGGGATAGGAGAGACATGATACACACATTTAAATACTTGCAAGGTATTAATATACAAACAGATAAGGGGAAAAGGTAAAACAAGAATTGAGGTTATGGGGTGCTACACTTAGGAGTAACGTCAGGAAATGTTTTCAGAGGGTGACTGATGCCTGAACTGCACTCACGAGGGAGGTGGAGACCAGTGCTGACTGATTCACCCAAATGGTACATAAGTACATAAGTAGTGCCATACTGGGAAAGACCAAAGGTCCATCTAGCCCAGCATCCTGTCACCGACAGTGGCCAATCCAGGTCAAGGGCACCTGGCACGCTCCCCAAACGTAAAAACATTCCAGACAAGTTGTACCTAAAAATGAGGAATTTTTCCAGTCCATTTAATAGCGGTCTATGGACTTGTCCTTTAGGAATCTATCTAACCCCTTTTTAAACTCCGTCAAGCTAACCGCCCGTACCACGTTCTCCGGCAATGAATTCCAGAGTCTAATTACACGTTGGGTGAAGAAAAATTTTCTCCGATTCGTTTTAAATTTACCACACTGTAGCTTCAACTCATGCCCTCTAGTCCTAGTATTTTTGGATAGCGTGAACAGTCGCTTCACCTCCACCCGATCCATTCCACTCATTATTTTATACACTTCTATCATATCTCCCCTCAGCCGTCTCTTCTCCAAGCTGAAAAGCCCTAGCCTTCTCAGCCTCTCTTCATAGGAAAGTCGTCCCATCCCCACTATCATTTTCGTCGCCCTTCGCTGTACCTTTTCCAATTCTACTATATCTTTTTTGAGATACGGAGACCAGTACTGAACACAATACTCCAGGTGCGGTCGCACCATGGAGCGATACAACGGCATTATAACATCCGCACACCTGGACTCCATACCCTTCTTAATAACACCCAACATTCTATTCGCTTTCCTAGCCGCAGCAGCACACTGAGCAGAAGGTTTCAGCGTATCATCGACGACGACACCCAGATCCCTTTCTTGATCCGTAACTCCTAACGCGGAACCTTGCAAGACGTAGCTATAATTCGGGTTCCTCTTACCCACATGCATCACTTTGCACTTGTCAACATTGAACTTCATCTGCCACTTGCACGCCCATTCTCCCAGTCTCGCAAGGTCCTCCTGTAATCGTTCACATTCCTCCTGCGACTTGACGACCCTGAATAATTTTGTGTCATCGGCGAATTTAATTACCTCACTAGTTATTCCCATCTCTAGGTCATTTATAAATACATTAAAAAGCAACGGACCCAGCACAGACCCCTGCGGGACCCCACTAACTACCCTCCTCCACTGAGAATACTGGCCACGCAATCCTACTCTCTGCTTCCTATCTTTCAACCAGTTCTTAATCCATAATAATACCCTACCTCCGATTCCATGACTCTGCAATTTCTTCAGGAGTCTTTCGTGCGGCACTTTGTCAAACGCCTTCTGAAAATCCAGATATACAATATCAACCGGCTCCCCATTGTCCACATGTTTGCTTACCCCCTCAAAAAAATGCATTAGATTGGTGAGGCAAGACTTCCCTTCACTAAATCCGTGCTGACTTTGTCTCATCAGTCCATGTTTTTGTATATGCTCTGCAATTTTATTCTTAATAATAGCCTCCACCATCTTGCCCGGCACCGACGTCAGACTCACCGGTCTATAATTTCCCGGATCTCCTCTGGAACCCTTCTTAAAAATCGGAGTAACATTGGCTACCCTCCAGTCTTCCGGTATTACACTCGATTTTAGGGACAGATTGCATATTTCTAACAGTAGCTCCGCAAGTTCATTTTTTAGTTCTATTAATACTCTGGGATGAATACCATCAGGTCCCGGTGATTTACTACTCTTCAGCTTGCTGAACTGACCCATTACATCCTCCAAGGTTACAGAGAATTTGTTTAGTTTCTCCGATTCCCCCGCTTCAAATATTCTTTCCGGCACCGGTGTCCCCCCCAAATCCTCCTCGGTGAAGACCGAAGCAAAGAATTCGTTTAATTTCTCCGCTACGGCTTTGTCCTCCTTGATCGCCCCTTTAACACCATTTTCGTCCAGCGGCCCAACCGACTCTTTGGCCGGTTTCCTGCTTTTAATGTATCTAAAAAGTTTTTACTATGTATTTTTGCTTCCAACGCTAATTTCTTCTCAAAGTCCTTTTTTGCCCTCCTTATCTCCGCTTTGCATTTGGCTTGGCATTCCTTATGATCTATCCTGTTACTTTCAGTTGGTTCTCTTCTCCACTTTCTGAAGGATTGTTTTTTGGCTCTAATGATTTCCTTTATCTTACTGTTTAGCCACGCCGGCTGACGTTTAGTCTTTTTTCCCTTTTTTCTAATACGTGGAATATATTTGTCCTGAACCTCCAGGATGGTGTTTTTAAACAGCATCCATGCCTGATGCAAGTTTTTTACTCTGCGAGCTGCTCCTTTCAGTCTTTTTTTTCACCATTTTTCTCATTTTGTCGTAATCACCTTTTCTATAGTTAAACGCTAGCGTACTTGATTTCCTAGTTTCACTTCCTTCAATGCCAATATCAAAAACCGATCATATTATGATCACTGTTATCAAGCGGCCCTCGTATCGTTACCCCCCTGCACTAGATCATGAGCACCACTAAGGACTAAGTCTAGTATTTTTCCTTCTCTTGTCGGCTCCTGAACTAGCTGTTCCATGAAGCTGTCCTGATTTCATCAAGAAATCTTATGTCCCTTGCGTGTACAGATGTTACATTACCCCAGTCTATATGCGGGTAATTGAAATCCCCCATTATTATTGTGTTGCCCAGTTTGTTTGCGTCCCTGATTTCCTTTAACATTTCCGCATCCGTCTGTTCGTCCTGGCCAGGCGGACGGTAGTACACTCCTATCACTATCCTTTTCCCCTTTGCACATGGTGTTTGATTCGATTCACTCATATAAATTTGATTCAGTTCTATAAAGCTACTATCAATAAATAAAAAATAACATTTTTTTCTATTTTTGTATTCATGTTGGTCCCAGTCTCTGGTTTCTGCTTTTCTGTCTTCTCTTTTGCCAGAGTCTCCTGGTCCATGTCCATCATTCAGCTCCCCTCTGTGCCCCTGCCCCTATCTTCCTGCCATTTTCAGCATCTCCCCTCTCTGTATCTTTATCCTTGCCTTGTCCAGCATCACCCGTGTGTTCCTACCCCCCTCCCCATGGTCCAGCATCCCATCTCTATGTCCCTATCCTTCCCCATGTTCAGCTTCTCCCCTTATTCCTCCTTCCCTCCTGTCACCCTTCCTCCCCCAGAACCAGAATCTCCCATCTCTTATCTTCTTCTCTCCTCCTTCCATCCAGCACCTGCCCTCTCCCATCCAACCTGACACCTCTCTGTTGCCCCCAATCCAGCGTCTGCCACCTCCGTTTTTCCTCTCCCACCCTGACACCCCTGCTGCTATTGCTTCTCTAGATGAACAGCTGAAGCGGAAAAAGATACTCACCACGGGGTCAGACTCTCCATTAAGAAGTCTATCAGTCCTACCCCTTTGGATGTCCCTGTTCTGGAACAGAGCAGGCAGCCTGCACCAATACAGAGTCCAACCCTGTGGTCAGTTTATCTTCTTTTGTAGCTGCTCCTCTAGAGAAGCAGCAGTGGCTTGGGTGACAGCGGGAGGGAGGTGAGGAAAGTCCAATTTTTCCCAAAACGAATTGGTGAATTGGATTGCACTAGACTAGCGGAGACAAAAGTGGTGACGGAATTAAAAAGGTGTGGGGTGAAAACAGAGGATCCCTAATTAGAAAATGCATGGTATAAAAAAAACAAATTTAAATGACTGCGTGTGTGGTGTGTCAAGTGGTGCTCAGATGACAAATCCAGCTGTGAAGAACTAGGCCAGTGCTGAGCAGACATCTACGGTCTGTCTCCTGTATATGGCAAGACTGTTTAGGATGGGCTGGAGAGGACTTCGATGGCAAATCCAGTAGTTGGAATGCGAGGACAGTGCCAGGCAGACTTCTATGGTCTGTGTCCTAGAAATGGCAAAGAAAGATCAGGATCAAGTATTTTATACCACATTCATTGCTGGTTTAACCATCAATTGATAAGTTTGAATGTTGGGCAGACTAGATGGGCCATTCAGGTCTTTATCTGCCATCACCTACTATGATACTATGTTCCAAATGCCCAATGACACCAGGACTTATAATGTGGTGAATGTGTCTGTCCCTAATGAACACCGAGGAGAGTTTCTGATGAACTGGATGGGAAGGAGGGGGTTTTAACACGACCACGGACACAGATGGAAAGAGGCAAGATAGGGTGGGATACAAAGCCTTCCTATGGCCACTGCGAGTGGTTGAAGTTTGGTGGTGGCTTTCATAACACATAGATCTTTTCTTACTGGTAAAGAGCCATTTCAGAGGGTGGTTGGGACAGGTATTGAGGATGCTCCACTTTGGGGAATATTACAGAAGCCTGAGGACCCAGGAGGGAAATGCTTTCGGAAGGGGAGAATGTAATACAACAGGTCAGTGAGGGAATACAGGAATACTTTAAATTGAACGGTACCAGGGAGACTGTGGAAAGTTTAGCATGGGATGGATTCATGATGGTGAAAGAGGGGAGGCAGATCAAGACAACATGGCAAAATAAGAAAGGATTAAGATAGAGACACTCCAAGAATCCATTAAATATTAGGAGAGGAAGGATAAACCACCCTCAGAGACCAACAGAGGAGGTCAGAACTAGAAAGGGGTACGTTAAGGACATCATACACTAAGACTAACCATAATTTGCTGAAAATAAAGCAATAGTATTTTGAGCAAGGGGATACAGTAGGGAAGCTGCCCGCACATAAACCTAGGCAGCTGAGAGAAAACGCACAACAGTTAAAAATCAGGAACATTCAGGAAAAAACAGTGACCAAACTGGTGGATATCAGGCAAAGTTTCTCTCTGTTTTATGAAGCACTGTATGAGGAGATGGTCTTGGCAAGGGGGAGAGGGACAGTTGTTACTGTATGCTGTACCCTGTTCTTTGTTTTCAAAACTTTACCCGAGACATGTACATGTGGTGTGGTTGGGTTTTGAATTACTTTATGCTGCAAAACACACCTATACGCCCTGTTCATTTCTACTTGTATATTCTTACTTTTTCTGCTTTGGTATTTCAAAATAAAGACCTCTAAAATTTATTTTTTTAAACGCTGAAGTCAGCCCCACTGAACACCATAACAGCGAAGAAAGCCGAGGGCCTAGATGCAGAAGATCTGTTTTGGACAATTAAGTCGCCTAAGAGTGATAAGAGCCAGGGGCTTGATGGGGTCACTGCAGGATGACCCTCTACACACCTCCAAGGACACTAAGGTCCT